>NC_081191.1:29731202-29988702 GCF_902713425.1 Acipenser ruthenus
GGCTGGGACTGACACAGAAGGGGGGCTGATTCCGTGGTAAACCCTCTTCATTTTCTTTTCTGGGATGTGCTTGGCTGCAGACACTGACCTGGATTTGTAAAAGGAATGGTGATCTGTAGTGACTGCGTGAGAGACATGCTCAGGGAATGCAGATTTGCCCAGTAATATCTTGTGCGGTTTGTTGGATGATTTAGTGCCGCTGCTCTTTTTCAATGAGAATTTAGTGTTAGCGCTGTTGCTGTTTGTGCTGCCAATCTTCTCCCCTTTCTCAACAGGCTTGGAGTTGCTTGACTTCACCTTCTTTCTTGGCCGGTACTTGTAATCTGGATAGTCTGCCATGTGCTTGAGTCGGAGCCGCTCCGCCTCCCGAATGAAGGGGATCTTGTCGTTGTCTTTAAGCAGCTTCCAGCGTTTGCCCAGTCTCTTGGAGATCTCAGCATTATGCATGTCTGGCGACTGCTCCATTATCTTTCGCCTCTCAATCTGGGACCAGACCATGAAGGCGTTCATGGGTCTCTTGATGTGCCCGCTGGGGGTTTTGCACCAAGCCGGGTCCAATTTATCCCCCGCAGATCCTGGAGTCGGGGAGGACGCCATGCCCAGGTCCATTGCTCCCGAGTCGGTAGACTCCCCTGCCAGCACCGTTTCCGTGTTCTCGGCGTTGTTCGTTTGCTGTACCATAGTTGATTCTGTATTTATTTATTTGTTTTTTTTAATAACTTGTGCAGTAAACTATCTGCTTTGAGTGACAGGGTCCAGGGTTTGTTTCGTTTGACAGTTAAACAAACTTGGCTAATAATTAACATTAAAATGTCTCCGAGGTTCACTCTATTTTTGTTTTTGTTATTAGTCCTTCGTTTGCTCAGCGTTTCATCAACAATGGGGAGAAAAGCAACAGCTCTCCTGTCAGTTATGTGGCTGTCCGGCTGTTTGTCAGAGAATCGTCTTCCCCCAAAAAAAATCTGCAGTTCAGATTTCTCTCTGCTGAAGCCGCGTCCAGTTTCTAAAGCTTTTTATCCCAAAGTGGTTTACATAACGGGTTCAAATATAACTCAGACGAGCACCAGTCTTCACTTCTGCTTACAGGACTGGATAAGAAGCTTGTGCAATTACAGAATCTATACTGCTACACCGCTCTTTTTCCAACTTTCTGATATGGAACACTTTCTGCTTAGCCTTCCCTTTTAGTACCATGCGGGAAGAACAAGCGAGTTCAACTCTCTTATAATCCGCCTTCTATCTGCAACTTGAAGCAGACTCTAATTCCGCCTCGCGCAGCTTTATCCTTTCCCACAGCTATTATGCCGACACGATACAGCCAATCGGCTACTGTCTCCAGCCTTCCTTGTGCCAAACCACGCCTTGTCTCTTATCATTGGCTGGGCGGGGAATCTAATAATAATCAGCGCGTGCAATGAGGAGCTTTAGTTCTGACCTCATTCCAGTATACACTGCAAACTTAGTTTTAAAGGAACACGGGGATCTACTTTTTTAGTGATGCATAAAAAAATAAAAATAATAATGTATGATGTTTTAAGCATCTATAATTGAACCCCGACTAATATCACCCGAAGATAGGTTTTGCTTTATGTTGTGTACCAACGCTGAGACCAACTCCAGACAGTGAGTCATAGCTGTACATCTGCATTCTAATTTGCACTTATAATCATTAAAAAAAAAAATGCACACACCAATATAGAAATGGGCTAATTAATACTTGGTACTTGGTACGTGAGAGTGTTACAAAGAGTATAGATCGGTTCTACAAAAGCTGATGCATTGAGCAGCAAAAGAGCTTTCTACACAGTGCTGTAGATTTAGATCTGAGTGCTCGTCTGGCTGTTTATACCGGTAACTGCTTTTCTGACTCCAGTAAGACGGCCTCCAGTGGGCGGTGTCAAGTGAAGATGTGGGCGGTTGTAAAGCTTCACATGCAAAAGAGACCAAAACAACATGCATGCGGGCGCGCACACACACGCTCCTGTGTTTCAGTGTTATTATGCTATGGTGCGATGTTATGGCAAAGAGAGACATATATATATATATATATATATATATATATATATATATATATATATATATATATATATAATGCAAATAACTAAATATGTCATATAAAAATAGCTACAATCTACTGGACAGTTCTAGTCTGGAAAATATTAGGAGAGCATAACTGTGACGCTAGATGGCAGAGCAGAGCCTCAACAACAAAATAGACGAGAAGAAACAAGACCTGCATACAGTATATATATATATATATATATATATATATATATATATATATATATATATATATATATATATATATGCTTGGCTTATTGGGTGATGGGGATTGCATAATGTTACATTGACAGAGTAAGCATGGAAATGTACACAAATGCATTATTATTTTACAGCAGTCACAACTTTTGGAAATCGTTTCTTCAGGGAAAATAGGGGCTACTTCGCAATACTGCTACGGAAAACATTACTAAGTAATTTGAAGGATTGTACTATGGTAGAAAAAAAGCAACACAGGAAATAATTTTATGATTAAGACGTCAGTGGGGTATTGGATTTTTAATATTATTATCCGAATGCCGCTATCTATTCTTTACAATAGTTTTGTATTTAAATATGATTAGATTGTATAACCGAAAACGTAAGATTTACAGCTGAATTTAAACAAAATAAAAGTGGACGTGTATGAATTTAAAAAAAACAAAAAACAAAAAACAAGGCATTGCACAAGTACCTGAACTATAGTTGAGCGGAACGGCATTGTGATTGCTCCGGACACGGTGTCATGCAGCACTCCATACAGAAGGGGAACTTGCTAGGTCTGGAAAACAACCAACATCTGAAAAAAATAAACTGAATGTTAGAATCAACAATAGCTAGAAGCTTTTATTTATTTATTTATTTATTTTTTTAAAACAATCAAAGCACCTGTTGAAGGTTTCAGGTTTTACCAGTTGGACCACGTGGGTCAAAGACAGCAGCTTGCAAGTAGTCAACCAAAATGTATAAGTGGACCATGAAAACCTTAAGCCCTGGTAGAAAATGGGCTTGATTGTTAATAGGATCAACATGACGCTTTCATTATTAAGGGTGAAAGAAAAGTACTAATGTATCAGCAGTCATAATGTAACCCATATACCGTAACGACGTGTAAGGTATAGGAACACGTGTTTAATTATTGAACTGGGTATGAAAATATGATAAACACATATACACTTATTTGCGTGCAGAAGGGAACATATGCTTAACACACGAGTGCATTCCTGATAGTTTACCAGCGTTTGGTTAAGTGAACGAAAGGGTTTTCGTGTTGGGTGGGGAGTGTTTCTTGGCTTGTGAACTTTAGCGTCTATGGTTTGTGTTGGCGTGCGGAGCAGCTGCCACGCGAGTGAAAGGCCGACTAGAAGAGCTTGGCGCGTGCCAGCTCAAGACTGCAGCAGGTGCGGAGCGCACTCGCCTGATGACAGAGAAAGCAGGAGCAGCTCAGGTAAACACCACATACCAGAATCAGATTGAAGGCAATTGTAAAAAGCATTGGTACAAGAGCCTCTTTATCTACAGGTAATTTATCTATCCCAGATAATAGCAAGGGCATATTTATCATATGAAAGTTGCCTGTTAGCTTTGTCTGGAAAACAGGTGTTTTAGAGAAATGAAGTGCAGGTAGGGTGTGAATATGTTTTTATAACGATGCCTTTATCTATATATTAATTGTAAACCACAATTACAAACATGTCCACATTCCTTTGTATTTAATGCATGCATTTTGATTTTCCTACAATGCGTTTCTTGCCTGTAAAAACGTAATTAAGTTTAAATTAAGTTAAATCCTCCTGACGTATACATTTCATTAATACCTTTAAACCCCTTTACAAAAAACAATCACCCAAAGTTATTATCAGTTTTCTACAGTGGAGAAACAAAAACAGATTTATACACATTGTCAGCAAATGTGCTACCAGCTCTAGTTTATACTTTCTTGTTGATCTAGCTCTCTGCAAATTTTGAATACCTTTGAGATTAGGTTGGATTTTTGTACCATTCCATTTTTTTTTTCTTTTGTTGAGAAAACCATATCTTGGTGTTACCAATGGATAAAGGAGACTAGTATGAAAATAAGGCGTGTGTCATTCAGCAAGACTGACAATGGTACTGGGTGAACTACACTGGTCTCAGATAAGAACAGATCTGTGGAGACTGTGCCTTTCAGGTAAAGTACATTTTGACATTCACATTGCGTGTATTGGTATAAACAATGTGTATTAGCAAGTCAGGCAGGATGTTCTCTGCATAGAAACATAACATAACTTTGAAGGTAAGCTTGTGATTAATACAATGAAAGGTCTAATTACAGTACTGATTGTTCTGTTGCTGTGCAGCACAACCACGTCAATCTTTAGGAAACAGACAATCTGCCCTGTGACATGATGACATTATAAGTTTGCAAGAAAGACACTGTATATGTAAAACACCTTTGCTTGTTGTCAAGTGAAATATCATTCTAATTTCGTTGTCTGGATAACTATACAAGAGAAAACCTTAGTAGCTGACTATATATATTATTATTATTATTATTTATTTCTTAGCAGACACCCTTATCCAGGGCGACTTACAATTGTTACAAGATATCACATTATACATTATTTCACATTATACAGATATCACATTATTTTACATATAATTCCCCATTTATACAGTTGGGTTTTTACTGGAGCAATCTAGGTAAAGTACCTTGCTCAAGGGTACAACAGCAGTGTCCACCACTGGAGATTGAACCCACAACCCTCCGGTCAAGAGTCCAGAGCCCTAACCACTACTCCACACTGCTGCCCTTATATTCATCTGATTGAAATAAGGCACACATGTATAGTTCTACATCTTGTTCAAAACAATTGTATACATGTAATGCAATTCCATACTGTGCTTTGTGACTCTTGAATTATTGCCCTGACATCCTTACACCACCTGGCAATAGTCCCTCTGACATGTGATTTGTTCACATCACTGTTAGTCCCGCCCCTTTTCAAAGAAACACCCTCCACCGCCACTCCTAACAACAACAGAAAATGACTGAATGAAAAAAACAGCAATTCTGTGACTTAACAGAAAATGAATTACAAAACATACTACAAAAGACAGAAAAAAAAATGTTATTTAGTTATTTACTTATGCTGTGTCAGCTATATTTAAACAAAATACTGTAAAGGCATAAATATTTGTGACCAAAATATTTGGCGAATCACACCCGTAAAACCTATTTTGCCCCAGAAATGTTGGTGACCTGTTGCACTGGCAGTAGTATATTACTTCATTATATGTACAGCACTAAGATATTCATGCCAAAATTTTTTTTCTTTTTTTCATACGTTAAAAACGCATAATAAAAGGCTCGCAAATATTTATAGCTTTACAGTATATAAAGTCATATTTACTATCCAACCTTGCCTCTTATTATTTTGACTGACTCATATATTAAATATGTACTGCAGCCTCAGCTCATAGTGGAAAATTAAATGCCCCTAAGCTGCGTACTGGGTGTTCTATGCATTGAAAAAATATGAATTACGCATGATATTTAAATTTAATGTATAAAGAACAGGCATAGCAATTATCTGGAGCTCTGTGTATATACAGGTGGTAATGGAATGATTGGTTGCCAATTACCCCTGGTCACGCCCTATAAAAGAACAAAGGAATTAATGTTTGGTGTGGGTTGTGTAGGAGAGTGTGGAGCAGAGAAGGAAAGTAAGAGAGGACTGTGTGTGGTACCGTGATACCTGTGCTTGGGTGCTGTTTTGTTTATTCTGTGGAGTGTTTTTGTTCAAACTGTATTTTGTTCCTGTGCGTGATTTATTTTGTAATATAATAAAAGTGCAAAAGTGACTTAACTGCAGTTTCTGTGTCTGGGTTGCTATTTCTGCCGCTGGCCAGCCTTGACTGTCAGTTCTGTTACCATAAAAAAAAAATATATATATAACTGAAAACAACTATAAACATGCACATTAAATACTTTATTATTATTTTCTTAGCCGACACCCTTATCCAGGGCAACTTACAATTGTTACAAAGTATCACATTATTTCTTACACATAATTAGCCATTTATACAGTTGGGTTTTTACTGGAGCAATCTAGGTTAAGTACCTTGCTCAAGAGTACAGCAGCAGTGTCCCTCACCTGGGATTGAACCCACAACCCTCCGGTCAAGAGGCCAGAGCCCTAACCACTACTCCACACTAGACTGCTACTTTGTCAGAACATTTTGATACTGTACAGCAGCTTACTTATAAACCACCTAATCTCTCGTGTTTATTTCCCAAAGTGATATTAAGTTGGGTAGATGTCAAATTTATGATTGAGAAATATGAGTAATAATAACCAATGGATATTATCACAAGCTTGTCCCCATTGACTCCCAATATATATAACGACCCAGACATTTCAATCTGGTGATTGTAAGTGGAAGGTTACATTAACAGGAGTGATATATTAAGCAGGTTTGACTTTATTTTCAAAAAAAATGCTAGAGTCTGGCCTAGACAGTACAGGATGTAGTACATTTCCAAATGAGGCTGATTAAATAAAATTGCAGCAAGCAACCAAATGGCTATGGTATTGTTAGTCTGAAGACTGTAATTCACTTCAGTGATAGAGATTATTACTTTTATACTGATACTGTGGAATTCACTGCCCAGACATGTTTGTGATGGGGAGACTTCACTTTTTCATATTTACACTGCAGACTTGTTTGTTCAAGAGGACTTATGCTTAGCTGTAATTTGTGGTCTCTTTGCACCTCTTCTTGGGGTGTTTGCACTATCAAATGTTCGAGTTGCATCGTACATTACCTTGATGTATTTGTTCAATGATGGGCTGCCTGTTGTGAATGCCTATAGAGCCATGCAAAGTTTTTTAATCTAAAACCTCAAACGTTCAATCATGCTGTAAATTCAGCGGTACAACACATATTCCCTTGTTTTCTTGTATGGAAGGGTTCGGGACTTTTAAACTTACATTTCATTTAAATACTTTTTTTTAAAAGCCCGCTTTGATTTTTATTACAGTTTGGTAATCATAGATTTTTCTTGATAGTTCAAAAGCAGGTTCAAAAAGTGTATGCATGTGTTTTCAAAAGACGTCAGAGAATCTTTACAAATAAAACCATGATTTTCAAAGCTTGTAAATATCAATTAGAAACATTCTGTAACTTAAAAATCTAAAAACTGAGAAAAAAAGTAAATTCAATTTAAATTTAAATTCTAAATTAAAACAAATTTACTGTTGAAATTGGTATTAAATTGTGCTTAAATTTACTTTATATATATATATATATATATATATATATATATATATATATATATATATATATATAGTGGCAGCAGTGTGGAGTAGTGGTTAGGGTCTCTGGACTCTTGACCAGAGGGTCGTGGGTTCAAGTCCAGGTGGGGGACACTGCTGCTGTACTCTTGAGCAAGGTACTTTACCTAGATTGCTCCAGTAAAAACCCAACTGTATAAATGGGTAATTGAATGTAAAAATAATGTGATATCTTGTAACAATTGTAAGTCGCCCTGGATAAGGGTGTCTGCTAACAAATAAATTATATATATATATATATATATATATATATATATATATATATATATATATATATATATATATATATATATATATATATATATATATATATTGTAATAATGTTTGGGCAAATGTTTGAAAACAAGTACAGTACATAAACTACCCCTCTAATGTATTAGAAATGTTACTCTGAGGCAAACATTAGCATGCACTAATATTGGTCTATTTATTGATTATTATTTTTTTTTAATAATACTTTGTCAGTTTGAATATGTTTTACCTTAGGGTGTATGATTGAGTGTCTCAAGTTATGGATAATAAATCCTGATGTAGAAAAAGCATTTACATGATTATAAAATGTTAACATGTTTTTATAACAGAAATGTAAAATGTGTGCTAGCTTTTTGGGGATTTATATAAGCATTTCAAAGTTTAAAAGCCATGTCTGAATAAAGTGTCTCAATTTGCCTCCCCTTTCCGAGTGTATTTATTAGTTTGATTTATAAAACATTTAAAAAAAAAAAACCATAATATTGTCTATGTATGTATCCACAGGCAATATTTGCATGATCCAATTTTAAATTGTTAAAATATACAAAGAAACAAAAATGTTATGTAAAACAAACACTATGTAGAAGATGAAATGTAACATCATTTTTTTATTTTTAATTTTTTTAAAGTCTTGGATGGCAGTTACAGTAATGGTTAAGTCTCCCAGTAGAGCAGAGAATGGTATTGTCTGTGTATCTTTCCAGTCATTGGTTCCAACATGCACCTAAAAAGTCCCTGAGGAACTTGGAGAGCCTTATTCTTTATGTATGTGTTCAGTATCAGATAAAGGCAATCATATAATATGCATCAAAATGATTGTTCAAAATGGTCTTAAACGTTAAATATGCATAAGATAAACATCTTTCTAATACATATGCCACAGAGGACTGTTATCTCCTATTTTATGTTCAACCAAATCATTTCAATTAAATAGAATCTGTATTGTTTACTAATTGGAGACAGCGCCTTTGCTCTGGTATTAAATCACTTGACAATTATACTGTTCATATTTGGACAGGTGTGCAGGACATTACTAATCTTATCCAAGGAGCAGCTGTGAAGCGTGTTCCTATCAATGATTTACCAATTTCACACTTAGCTACGTTTTTGACATTTCTACTACATTTGAAACTTTAAAGTTATAATAAAGCAGTGTCAAAGCTTTCCGGGGCTTGGATGCATTATCTACAAATCCTTCAATGCAGTGACTATCAATGAACATTGTCAGAGATTCTGAAAATTGACTTTCAAACAGCTTGGTTATGGCTTAATGCTCTCTCCAAATGCTGGTGAAATACTGCAGGAGCATTTTCTGTTGGAGAAACATTTCATTGACTGATTGTTATTTATATTCAAATATATACACTATATATATATATATATACACTTTGAGCTAAAATATATATATATATATATATATATATATATATATATATATATATATATATATATATATATATATATATATATATATATATATATATATGTGAGCTTGGTTTCTTTAAGATTTGTATGCTGTTTTTGAGTTATTTTTTATATGTGTTGTATATTAATATACCAGAGTGCCTGGAGAGTGTAATTACACTCTTAGGGTGTAATAATTGTTCACTACATTATCCCAATATTACTATTAGAGCATCTATTATTATAAAACAAAACACATTTAGAAATACTAAAAGAAACTTAGTAAATTTATCAATAAACTAAAAGTAATTCTAACTTTTCAATGTTTAGCCAATATATATATATATATGATTATCATCATCTTTAGCCTTTTTCAATCCCCTGCTGAATGCTGAATGAAGGCCCCTGCTTAATGAAGGCCTCCCCAAGATTCTTCCACAAAAGCCTGTCTGCTGCGTTCCTGATCCATGTTGCTCCGGTGTGTTTCCTAATTTCATCTTGCCATCTTCCTGGAAGTCGTCTTCTTGGTCACTTTATATCTCTTGGGATCCAGTCTCTCCTTGGTACAGCGATGGTCTGTTCTTCTTGCTACATGTCTGGCCCACTGCCATTTCATTTTTTTTCTCTCTTGAAATAACATCTCATACTTTTGTTTGCGCTCTTATCCATGCCTTCCTTTTCCCGTCTCTTCTTGCTATTCCCAGCATGCATCTTTCTATACTCTGTTGAGTCATTTGTAAATATATATAATCTTAAAATCAGGAAGAACTGACATTCTCTTTAAGAAAACGATTGCCCTAGCAATTGCCTTTGCAGTGATTTTGATGAACAAAAAGCTGATCTTTATTGCCAATTTTGGCATATATGAAAGAAAACTGAAAGGTTAAACATTAATGTCGCTGAATAAAAAAATTAAAAAAAGGATGTGTTTAAAAAAAGTACAGACACTCCGGTCCTCACTACTCCCTTGGTAGCCTGGGTCATTCCGCAGAGACATGCCTACTGTATATCCTATAGAGAATGAGTCCAATCAGTCATCTACACTGATTTGGAGGTATGTATAACATTGTTTTGGACATAGAGCCTGCATTTCAAATAAACCTCCCCCGACATGGTTAGTTTGAAAAGCAGGCACTTCTTTCTGCGCCATCATCAAAATCAATCAACGCTAACATGCAAATGAGACCCCATCCTGAAAGTTATGCTGATCACTGGCTCTAACGCAGATGGAAAAGGACGGGGCAAAGTATCCAAAATCACATTGCAGGGCAAAGGCAGTTTGCTCCCATTTGCGGCAAGTTTTTTCATCACAAACAGGTTTTGCCTAGTGTTAGAGGTTTGCCCATTTATCAAAATCGGGACTTTACTGTCTTACTATCTACAATTCTGATGTGAAACCTGAAGTTACTACTGAACAAAAAAAATAAATTCTTACTCCCTGTTAATATTACAACACATGAAAAAATCAACGTGCTAGTGTAAATTAGAGACTGGGGTAAATGCTTTGAAAATCATACCCTTAAACTCTACAATTTCATAGGGAAAAAAGTTTACCACATAGATAATTAAATTTAGTTTACTCTGTTTTTCAGGTTTTGGTTTAATGGTTTTTGTATGTGTTTTCTCAATTAAATAAACAAAAGATCACATGGCTTAATGTTTGTCTAGACTTGAACGCATGATCTAGACTTGGACTTCAAGTAAAATGAGAGGGGTCTGGAATGCTTACACGTGCATCATCTGTCTGACTTGTCATCACTACAATAATGATGTGCTGAGACACATCTAGAAAGAAGCCTGGTTTCATTTAGGCTTGTCAATGAAAAAAGTATTTGGAGTCCCAGAAGAGAGAAGACAGTGTCAGTCTGCATCAGTATAGGGATCTGCAATTGCCAGACATCATACCATTTCAGAACAAAATGGAGAATTCAAATGTTCAAATATATTTCAGTCCAGACTACTTCTGCAAGACGTGTGCACTGGATAGGCACTATTATCACTGCAGCAACTAAACCCGGGGGATTAGTTACAATTTAAAATAAATCAAAAGTAGATATATTTCATTCCAATATATCAGACGTAACAGTATTAATCCAGTTTTGTTTAAGTTGTTTTCTTTAAGCTTATACTTAGTTTATGGATAACTTCCACAGCATTTGAAGTATATTTAAAATTTACAAATAATGGATCCCAAGTAATTTCAATTAATGGTATTCTTGTTTATTTATATTAAAAGTGTACACTGCGTTCAAAGTTGAGTAAGGAATTTGAGTTCAAATTAAAGCCAGTAGAATTTTTTTTTAATTTTTTTTACTGAAGCCCCACTTTATTGCACTTTTTATGCTCATGAACAATGAGGGACTGTGAGCGAATCTGTGCACCCAGTCATTCATTACAGGACCTCTTGCAAACAGACTGCCAACTGTGCTGAATTGTAGATTCGTTTTTTTGTTATGCTCACTCGGGGCTAAACTGAGACCACCAAACTCTTTTCACTTGTGACCACAGCAGGATTTGTATCCAGCGCTAAAAGGCTGGCAAATTAGCCAGCTGTGCAATCAAGCCCCCATAACTTCCCCTTTTCAAGATAAACTGTGTTTAAAAATGCAAGTGACGTACTTACCTGCAGATGCCTCCACTATATACTCCCCCCATAAATGAGCCAAGTCCATTAGTTCTTTGCTGTAAAACAGCTCGCCAAAGTTTTCATACCTGGTAAAAACAGTATCAACTTTGGAGTATTGATTCAGTTGACAAGCAAATAGAGACAATGGGGTCTATTCAGTTCTAGACAATGACAGATGTAAATACTGCTGCCTATTACATCATTAAAACAGGTCCTTTGTATTCCAAGGTAATGAAAACCAACATATCTAACAGTACATATCTAACAGTATATTTTACATTGAAAAGGTTTGGAAAATGCCATGGAGGAACTACTTAAATAATTTAAATTACATTTAAATCAATTCAATAGACCTCATTGGATGCAAAACAGTGAAGTGAAATCAGCAGCATTTGGGATTTGAAGGGATTTGAAGGGATTTTTTTATTGTTTCCTGAAAGAATTACAGTGGCTCTCAAAAGTATTCACCCCCCTTGGAATTTTCCACATTTATTGTGTTACAACATGGAATCAAAATGGATTTAATTAGGAGTTTTTGCCACTGATCAACACAAAAAAGACAATAATGTCAAAGTGAAAAATAAAATCTACAAATTTGTTCTAAATTAATTACAAATATAAAACAGAAAATAATCGATTGCATAAGTATTCACCCCCTTTGCTATGACACACCTAAATAAGCTCTGATGCAACCAATTGTCTTTAGAAGTCACATAATTAGTTGAATGGAGTCCACCTGTGTGCAATTAAGGTGTTTCACATGATTTCAGGTTAAATACACCTGTATCTGGGAGGTCCCACAGTTGGTTAGTACATTTCCTAACAAAAACTACATCATGAAGACGAAGGAACATTCAAAGCAAATCTGGAATAAGGATCTTCAAAAGCACCAATCAGGGGTAGGATATAAGAACATTTCCAAGGCATTGAATATCCCCTGGAGCACAGCAGAGTCCATTATTAAGAAATGGAGAGAATATGGCACAACTGTGAATCTGTCTAGAACAGACCATCCGGGCGAGAAGGGCACTAGTCAGAGAGGCCACCAAAAGGCCTATGGCAACTCTAAAGGAGTTACAGTCTTCCACGGCAGAGCTGGGAGACACTGTGCATACGGCAACAATAGCCCGGGTGCTTCACAAAACTGGCCTTTATGAGAGAGTGGCAAAAAGAAAGCCATTGTTGAAAAAAACTCACATTAAATCTCGGCTAGAGTTTGCCAAAAGGCATGTGGGAGACTCTGAGACCAAGTGGAAGAAGATTCTATGGTCTGATGAGACCAAAATAGAGCTTTTTGGCCTCAACACTAAGCGCTATGTTTGGCGCAAGCCTAACACCGCACATCATCCTGAGAACACCATCCCTACTGTGAAGCATGGCGGTGGCAGCATCATGCTATGGGGATGCTTCTCTGCATCAGGGCCTGGAAAGCTCGTGAAGATAGAGGGCAAAATGGATGCAGTAAAGTACAGAGAAATCCTGGAGGAAAACCTGCTGAGAAGATACATCTTCCAGCAGGACAATGACCCAAAACATACAGCCAAAGCCACACTGGAGTGGCTTAAAAACAAAAAGGTCAATGTCCTGGAGTGGCCCAGTCAAAGCCCGGACCTCAATCCAATTGAGAATATGTGGAAAGAGTTGAAAATTGCTGTTCACCAAAGGTCCCCATCCAACTTGGTTGAGCAATTTTGCAAAGAATGGGCAAAAATTGCAGTGTCCAGATGTGCAAAGCTGGTAGAGACTTATCCAAATAGACTCATGGCTGTAATTGCTGCCAAAGGTGCCTCTACCAAATATTGACTCAAGGGGGTGAATACTTATGCAATCAGTCATTTTCTGTTTTGTATTTGTAATTAATTTAGAACAATTTGTAGATTTTATTTTTCACTTTGACATTATGGACTTTTTTTGTGTTGATCAGTGGCAAACACTCCTAATTAAATCCATTTTGATTCCATGTTGTAACACAATAAAATGTCGAAAAGTCCAAGGTGGGTGAATACTTTTGAGAGCCACTGTATATGGATGGCTTATCTATTTTTCTACTTGGAATCAAGTTTTTGTTGGCTTAAACTATGGGTTGCACCTGTCTCTTCTGGGAGTGAAACTCTCTGTGTGGCCCGCCTAATCAGATTTGAAAACATGACCCATCAGTCGAAGGGGAATAAAACTATGATCTGCTAGACCAAGATGGTAGAAAACAAGGCCAGATTCACTAAGCTTTTGCACCATTTTTTTCTAATTTGAACAAAAACTTTCTAGAACTGGCAATACACAACTCATAATGTAACTAATTAAATATTTCCATTAATTTCACCTGGCATGCACTTCCATTCACTGTGTAGGCCTCACATTGAATCATACGTTATAGCAAACTAGCTCTCAGTCTGCATTACTAGGCTACTTCATCTAGAGCATGCACTGGGCGAGCACTTCACTAATTTAATGAGTACATTTCTTGAATGATGTGCATTAGGAGAATGCAGTTTACACAATTTTGCACAGTTCTCCTAATGTCGGCATTAAACAAAGTAATTTGAGAAAAAATATTTTACTATTTTTGTGCGTTTTATCCAGTTCGGCTTGAATTTTGGTGTCTGATCAAATTTTCTACCAGAGCTTCGTTCTCACACTGTCCTCCTATTTTTGACTTTTTTTTTTCTTCAATTCACTGATGCCGTAGCAACTGTTAAGCTGTTAACAAAAATAACAGTAATAATAGTTTAAAAAGGTAATATCGGTTGAATTTATTATTTTCCTTATTGTCATCTAGTCAAAACATGTTAAATATTCCAAAAGCCAGATTTAAAAAATAGATCAGCTATTACCATTTAAACATATGATATACACATAATCAGAATAGAACGATTAAACAAATAATCCATAAGATTGTTTATTTTATTTGTGAATGACGCTAACACACAACCTAACACATTACTCTGCTATTAACTTGCTGAGCATGCTGATAGTTTTGTACTTTTAAAAAAAATACAATCGCAAAACTGGGACGATTAACAATTTTGCTGTTTCAGCCCTGGACAAAAAATGAAGGCTGAAAACTGTGACAATCTACAGTGCCTTGCGAAAGTATTCGGCCCCCTTGAACTTTGCGACCTTTTGCCACATTTCAGGCTTCAAACATAAAGATATGAAACTGTAATTTTTTGTGAAGAATCAACAACAAGTGGGACACAATCATGAAGTGGAACGAAATTTATTGGATATTTCAAACTTTTTTAACAAATAAAAAACTGAAAAATTGGGCGTGCAAAATTATTCAGCCCCCTTAAGTTAATACTTTGTAGCGCCACCTTTTGCTGCGATTACAGCTGTAAGTCGCTAGGGGTATGTCCCTATCAGTTTTGCACATCGAGAGACTGAAATTTTTGCCCATTCCTCCTTGCAAAACAGCTCGAGCTCAGTGAGGTTGGATGGAGAGCATTTGTGAACAGCAGTTTTCAGTTCTTTCCACAGATTCTCGATTGGATTCAGGTCTGGACTTTGACTTGGCCATTCTAACACCTGGATATGTTTATTTGTGAACCATTCCATTGTAGATTTTGCTTTATGTTTTGGATCATTGTCTTGTTGGAAGACAAATCTCCGTCCCAGTCTCAGGTCTTTTGCAGACTCCATCAGGTTTTCTTCCAGAATGGTCCTGTATTTGGCTCCATCCATCTTCCCATCAATTTTAACCATCTTCCCTGTCCCTGCTGAAGAAAAGCAGGCCCAAACCATGATGCTGCCACCACCATGTTTGACAGTGGGGATGGTGTGTTCAGGGTGGTGAGCTGTGTTGCTTTTACGCCAAACATAACGTTTTGCATTGTTGCCAAAAAGTTCGATTTTGGTTTCATCTGACCAGAGCACCTTCTTCCACATGTTTGGTGTGTCTCCCAGGTGGCTTGTGGCAAACTGTAAACGACACTTTTTATGGATATCTTTAAGAAATGGCTTTCTTCTTGCCACTCTTCCATAAAGGCCAGATTTGTGCAGTATACGACTGATTGTTGTCCTATGGACAGAGTCTCCCACCTCAGCTGTAGATCTCTGCAGTTCATCCAGAGTGATCATTGGCCTCTTGGCTGCATCTCTGATCAGTCTTCTCCTTGTATGAGCTGAAAGTTTAGAGGGACGGCCAGGTCTTGGTAGATTTGCAGTGGTCTGATACTCCTTCCATTTCAATATTATCGCTTGCACAGTGCTCCTTGGGATGTTTAAAGCTTGGGAAATCTTTTTGTATCCAAATCCGGCTTTAAACTTCTCCACAACAGTATCTCGGACCTGCCTGGTGTGTTCCTTGTTCTTCATGATGCTCTCTGCGCTTTAAACGGACCTCTGAGACTATCACAGTGCAGGTGCATTTATACGGAGACTTGATTACACACAGGTGGATTCTATTTATCATCATTAGTCATTTAGGTCAACATTGGATCATTCAGAGATCCTCACTGAACTTCTGGAGAGAGTTTGCTGCACTGAAAGTAAAGGGGCTGAATAATTTTGCACGCCCAATTTTTCAGTTTTTTATTTGTTAAAAAAGTTTGAAATATCCAATAAATTTCGTTCCATTTCATGATTGTGTCCCACTTGTTGTTGATTCTTCACAAAAAATTACAGTTTTATATCTTTATGTTTGAAGCCTGAAATGTGGCAAAAGGTCGCAAAGTCCAAGGGGGCCGAATACTTTCGCAAGGCACTGTAAATTTCCCAGGATGTCTGGTAACCCTAATGTTGTTCCTTGAGACATATTTAGTTTTTTGCTGTACTTTCCTCATATGAATATGAACTAAACCGTGAAATGTTTACTTCCTCCTGTCAGGTCAGCTTGTATAGTTCATTTCCTATGTGCAAAAGGACCAAGTCCAGCTGTTCACATTGAGGTTTAGCAAGCAAACCAGACTCTGTGCGTTTGTCAAACGGACTGAGACCACCTCTTTAGGAGGACTCGGTACTGTTCATTTTCCAGTCTGTCTTTGTTGTTCACACTTCACATCAAACATACCAAACCGTACACAGAGTGCAGACCAAACCCACAGACCCAGTGTGAACACAGCCCCTTTTAAAAATGAAAATACACACTTGCTATAAAATGAGCTAGTTTGAAAACTGAACATTTGAGACCTACTGGAACATAGTGAATGGAAGTGTACAACAGGTGACATTGATATAATTAGTTAATTAGCTACTGTATAACCTCATTCAGCCTTTTGCAGCAAATCAATAAACAGTTGCAATAAACAGTTCTGAATTGACACTACCAGTACTCAAATAGCAAGTACAACTTAACAGATTAGCATAGGTCTAAAATTGAAGGACGTGTTTAAGAATGTTGATCCATTACAATATTTCCAAGTAATTAATGATTAACAAATTGAATGTAAAATAATTTTGAAAGCATATTTTAAAAATGACAGTACGTCACAGTGGCAGTTGCAATAATTTAATTGATATGATGAAATATTTCTCCTTTTTTTTGTAAGTTCTCCTTTTCATTTCAAACAAGGAAGGATGACTTTATATATATTTTTGTTTGTCTCATAACAAGTTTGTCCTAGAATAACACTAAAGAATGTAGATAAAAACAGGTACATATTCTGTAATTTTTTTAGATTGATAACTTTTAGATTATTTTAGCAATTATATTTTTATTTGAATTACTATTTCTGCTGCCAAGGTGAATAACACTAAAGAATGTAGATAAAAACAGGTACATATTCTGTAATTTTTTTAGATTGATAACTTTTAGATTATTTTAGCAATTATATTTTTATTTGAATTACTATTTCTGCTGCCAAGGTGACTAAAGTATTGTGGGTCAACTAAAAGAGACAAATTAACAGTTTTACCCCAAACACGCTTCCAAACACTGCTAAAGCACTGTTTCTAACCAACACAAAACAGTACATATAAAATAATAATAATAATACAATAAGAATGCAAAAACAATACAAATAAACATTGGGGCTGGCGTACCCTGCCACACTGTGTAAGGAATTTTCATAGACAAAGAAAGGGGTTTCACATTTTCATTTTCATAACAGGCCCTATTTTGAAGCAAGTGCAAAAGCAAAGGCACATTTTCTCAGACAAATAAAATAATTGTAGGATTAAACTGGGAAGACATACTTAGGCGTAGGCCCTGGTTTCCCTTAAATAGGATTGTAGCCCATGACCTACAGGTGAGTTTGCCGGTCCAAAGAGCCATTGTCATCGTATACCTTGAAGTCATGTGCAACTGAGTAATAGAAGAATAGCTTAAATTGAGGTTAAAAGGAGATCCAGTTACATCCCTAATCAACAGCTAGTACAACCTGGTTGCAGAGTTACCATAGTAAAAGGTAAGGAAGCAGTGTAGTTAAAAAAAAAATACATCCTTTCTGATAACTGCCTTAAAAGGTAAGATTTTGTCATCTCAAGGGTTAACTCTGGGGACCAAACTTCCTCTCGGGTCTAAGGATCATTTCGTGGTGTACTTCATATACCTTGATGGTATGTGCAACTGAATAATAGAAGGATAGCTTAAATTAAGGTTAAAATGAGATCCAGTTATATCCCTAATCAACAGCTAGTACAACCTTGTTGCAGAGTCGCCATAGTAACAGGTAGGGAAGCAATGTAGTTAAAAAAAAAAAAAACACACCTTTCTGACAACTTTGGGAACCACAGTACTTCCTCTCAGGTCTAGGGATCATGCCATGGTGCTAAATGGCACACTATACCCTCAAGGGATTCAAGCAGAGAACACCTTATTCACACGCAGGAAGTAACTTAGAGAACCTTGTCTGCCAAATCAGTTGCACAGGACAGCAACTGGAGGAGTGTGCATGAGAAGAAGCTGCTGCTGCTGTTGGCACTTTTGTAACATGAGTATATACATATACAGTAATATAAATAATGCAGAGTATTTTCATGTCTGTAAGGTCATCCCTCTAGTGCTACCTTAGAAAAAACGGCCTTAGAGTCTGTGGAGGACATTGAATGATAGCATAAGAAGTCAGCTGACTGCTGTGTCACAGAGCTGCTGCTTTCCACAGTATCGCAACTGGCAGAGCTTTTACTGCTGTAGTTTTCCAGTCGCAGTGCGGCAAAGCAGACGCTGGGAACCAGGCACAGCTGCAATGGGATTTTTTCTCCTGTCTTCCCATTCTTTAAGTATGAGAATTATCTTTGTGAAAAAGGGGGAATAAAAAGAAAGCATAAACTGGATCTGCATGTTGGCTTTAAGAAATAAAACAAGAAAACAACCCAGAGTGGTTTCAATTGCACAGGTATACGGAAGTCCATGTCGCATTATTTTCAGAAGATGGGCATTCGTATTTTACCCTGGCTGATTCTTAATAGCTTCCTGTGCCACAGTGACATACCTGTGTGGCTGAGACAAAAAAAAAAAAGATTTTGCGTGTCAAGTGTTATTTGATCAAGGCCTCTGCAATCCCTCATCCATTGAGTCATTGTCTTACTGTCTCAGGTCATAGACAATATTGGGTTTTGATAGACTGACAAAGTTTACGCGTGTGAATTAGCAGAGAGCTTGATTTAGAGACCAGACTTAAATCAATCCCAATCATGTCTGGCTGCAGAGCTGCAGTCGACTGGCAGTGGCATCACAACCAGCCATCGTGTGGAGAATCCCTGGGACTGCAATCTCTTGTCACACTGGAGACTGGGATAATAAAACACTCTTGGTTATCCAATTGCTTTTTTTCTTTTAGCAGCTATCAATCACACTTGCTGTAACTGCACTTTTATTGTGGATTAGTCTGTCTGTAATGCAGTTCTTATCTACACTCGCTGGGAACCAGGGCACTATGTCTTCTCGCTTTAACACACATTTCTTTCTGCAGCTAGGATGGAGGCACACACAACAAAGGAAGCAACACAAAGCATCCGTTTTTATCTCCTGGATTGTTGCAAGAACATCACTCCACTTTTTTTGTCTCATGCTCCTTTTCAGATTTCAACTATAAAACAGACAGCATACCTCTAATGTGTTTTTTTGTTGTATGTGTATATGTGTGTGCGATTTTTTTAAATTTTTTAATTTTTTTTTTTTTAAAGAAAAAAAAATCCTGTGAGGCTTGTGATATGTGGCAGCGGCACGTTTAGGTTCTTGCCAATTTGAAATACTTGGCTTCTGAGCCGAAGCCCTGAGGGACAAGTGTTATAACTTGAAAAAAGATTGCAACTGAAGGAATAAAAATGACAAGCGTAATGGAAGAGCTGCAAAGGCAACTGTCAGGAAAATCAGTCTGAGATTGAATAATTCATAAATTGAAATTACCCTGCCTTCACCTTTTTCAGATAGACTCGCATGATATGAATCTGTAACAATTTTTCAAGACAAAGCCAAAATGTCATTTTGGAATTGAAGGGCTTTCAACGTGAGATGCTGCATTTTGATCCTGTTTCTTTTTACAATTATGCTGTGAGAAGTGCACTCATCACCAAGCACTATTGCCAGTGAAAATTACAGGCAATTACATTGGGGCGACTGACACACTACCATCTGATCTACAGTGTTCCTAACCCGGGTGCATGCTCTCCCTCTGTCTGCAGTGACATGCAGCCTGCACATATGTATAAGTACACTGGTTGATTTTCTGTCACTCTTCCTTGAAGATGTGGGAAGATATAGCGCAAATTTCAATACATGATCTATTCCAGTTATTGAATGCATTGCCAGCAGTTGCTTAATAACAGGGTTGTGTTAGCCAACTGTTTGTAACTACTTGGAAAGTTATTTTAAGCACAGAGCCTGGGTGTATTTGTCTGTGTATATGGCTGGAATCAGACTACCAGTGGAGCTTCTAACTGTTTCTCTCTTGTGGCGCAGCAGTAATGTTGGAATGTACAATCGACATGCTGTCATGGCTGGAGCAAGGTGTTTTTTTTTCTATATGCACAACAGTGTTCATTACAAAGTTTAAGCCCTAGCGTAATTATTGCTGTAAAGGAGATACATTAAGTAGCCATAAAGCTGTAGAAAGCAGGAGCAGAGTGATGCCTTTGGGATATGGCAAATAGAACAAAGAGAGTGAAATGCAGCAATAGATCAGTTTATGGTAAGCAGTTACAGCGTATAGTGCTGATGTTAGAGCTATGAAAAATGCACTTTCAAAGTACTTTTCCAATGCACAGCACATAATTAGTTGAAAAGTAGAGGGGTTTTGATTTATGAGCGTGTATGTTTTTATTTTTGCCTTATTTAAAACTTTAGATGAAGTATAGCAAGCCCTCTGTAGATTAGCCCTTTTAAGGCTTGGTCTAGCTCTACTGGCTTAGTCTTGTAACCGTTTCTGTTGCGTGATAGACGCAGAAGAGTCTCTCCTTGTTTCACAGTCATATCAGGTAGTGTTTCAGAGGAAGCATCTTTTCTGAAAAGGGTAACAGAATCATACAAAAAGGTAAGTTATTTTGTCTCATGCATGCTGGAGGAACATTACTTTTTTAAATTTGAAACAGGTTATGTAGCACATCTGAGACGCAAGGTTTTTCTTTATAAAGGAAGAGAAAAATAACATGTAGACCATGCCGCCAGGGTTTTTCATTGTTTCCTGAAAATGCATAGAGAACCATTGCAAGAAGAGCATACATAGCAGTGGCAAAGCTGTATTATATATGAATATATAACTGTCTAAGCTATTAGGACCAAACAATGGTATTTTTTGCTTCCTAGGTTACATTGTGAACAAAAAAAAGCATCAAGATAATGAAATATTCTGATAATTATTTCAAAGAAAATAACACTTATTTGTTCTTTGTTTTTATGCGTGTTTGTGACAGTGTGTTACTCCAAATATGTGCAGAAATGTCTGAAACAGTTATTTTTCAGTATGGCTAAAAAATACTGTATTTTGTGTCAGATATAATTGTCCCACCACCCCCCCGACCCTTATGTTAATAAGCATGACTTAGAAAAGGGCTCATAATCTTGTTGTTGACAGCCAGGGCCTTATGCCAAAAAAAATATCTATGACTTGCATATATATGTAATTGAGGTTAAAGTAAAAAAATATATATATGTATGTTCTTTGTCAGAAATATATAGTTAATGATAAATAGCTTAGGATTCCTTTCAGGAGATATATATAAAAGATAGGGTTATAAACTAAAGTGCAGTTTGAAGATGTTTCGTGCAATAGTTTAATGCTGTACTTCAGTTTTATACATGTTCCCAAGAGCTCATGCTGCGGTAACTGAAGGATTAAAAATAGGGCTTTTTCTCTGCAACCACACCTTTATTGAGTAGTACTTTAGTGCTTATTTCTACATTCACCCTGTACCTTTTAAAAATCTCAGCAGTTATGATGATATAGAAGGCATTTAGGCATTTCTAAGCTTGGTCTCATGACAGGTAAATGAAAGCTTCTTTGCACCACAGTCTTAGTGGCACAATGCTTCCTTCAAGTGCATTATCTGTCTACAAAAAAGGACTACAATGACAATTAAAGTGACAAATAACTGTATTCTTATAATGTAATGATATAGTTCTTACCAGGCTAGAAACCCAGTTTCCCCATCATTTGGCAGTTAATTGTTTGTCTGGATTCAATTCCCTTATAGACTCTCCCAGAGATAAGTGGGTGAAACATTTAAGAGAAAACTACAGCAGGAAACTTGAAAATGTTGCATGAGACAAGATATTTAATAAAATACTGCAGATTTATTACTAGTATATATACCTGAACATCTCTAATATAAAACTGATTCCATTTACGACACTTGTACAATGGAAAAGCCCTGTAAATGAGTATACATTAATGTGTACATCTTACTGCAATGCTAAAGTAACTTTCTAAATATAAAAAAACATGGTTACATTAATTAATATTTAGTTTGGTGACACAGGCCAAAGTAGATTTGCCTGCGTTAGCAGTTCTGTGCATTTTAAAATTGGTTGCTTGCTGCTGTCCAAAGAAATCACGTTACCTTTTCAGAGTGGACTTCTAAAATGTAATTATATAACCCATATGGTCATTTATGCAATGCCCAACTTTTTGTCAGTGTATCCATTATAGCCATTCATAATAGTAATGACATAGCCTTTCTATCTATTGAACCAGAATGGTCATCCATAATGGTGCTGCTGCCAGTGTATTAATTCATAACGACAACGCAATACCCCTTACTGCCATTATTACTGGTTTGGTCATCCATTACATTAGGCCAATTTTCAACCTACTGGCCATGTAAGCAGTATGGTCATCATTCATAATGGTCATGGCAATAACATTACAATTCCCTGTACTGTGCATGTGAGCATTCCGAATGATACTGCAGTGCCCTCCAATACAGTCATTCAGGGTGACCTAAAAGGAAATACACTTTCCCATTCTCGCCAAAGATTTATGGCTGTCTAGTTAATGCTATTTATGTCCATGTCTGAAACAGCAATGCAAAGGGTCTAAAGGCAGAAAGGCTATTGCTGTCCATCTGTACTCCCAAGTGTTCCCGCAACAAAAGCTGAGGACACTGCTAGACAAGCAGACAGGTAGCAAAGTGTACCAGGCTGCAGGGAGATTGGACTTGGAAGCACTGACGTCAATTGATTATGTTATTCCTATTTGGAAGCAAAAAATGTACTGACAGTTTTTTCTTCGTAACTATGTTTCGGTACATATTGGGTCAGCTGTTTCATACGCTAAAGGATCAGGGAGCAGGAAGCTTACCAAATTGGAAATATGCCTAAATTGTGACTAAAAGTAAGGTTCAAAATATTGTATTAATCTAGCATCAACAAGAGTCTTTCTACAAACAGCCTACAAAAGGCAAAATAAGCACACACCTACGGGCAAAGAGCCAGTGCCAACATCAAATCACATCCTCTGTCAACAAAATTGAATAAAGGTATGTTGTAAACACATTATTGCTTTCACTTTAGGGCTTGGTCTGTGTAAAGTCTTCCTCACTAGTATAAACAGCCCTCAACAAGGTCCCCAAGGTTTTCTACTCGTGAGTCAGTTTGTTTCATTGTACACTTAACCATCACTAAAGTTATCACTTCAGTATATTAAAATATGACATTTTATTGACTTATCGATTTGGAAAAATATACGGTAGCTCTGGAGGGAGGTGGGGTCGAGGGTAGGTTTTTTGAAGAGGGGAGTGATGGAGGCTTTTTTGAAGGCAGAGGGAAAGATACCAGAAAGTAGAGAGGTGTTGAGGAGGGAGGAGATGAAGGGGAGTAGAGCAGGAGCAGCAGCTTGAAAGAGGTGAGTGGGGAGGGGGTCCAAGGCACACGTGGTGGGTTTGTGACCCTGGAGCAGGGAGGAGAGGTCAGAGTCTGAGAGGGGCAAGAAGGTGGAGAAGGAGGGCGAGTTAGTAGGGGATGTAGTGGGTGTAGGGGTTGGAGCAGGAGGGGGTGCGGGGGAGGGAGAGGTGTTAAAGAGTTTGCGGATATCTGAGATTTTAGAAGGAGGCACAGGGGAGATAGAGGAGTATCTGAGATGTTTATTAAAGCACACATACTCTACCTGCTGTATCATTACAATGTTTTGGAGCAGGTTAAACTGAACACATGTTACTGTTTCTACTACTAGAAATACTGCAGTATCAAGGGAGGAGAATTATTCAGCATCACAAGAAAAACAAATTGTTCACATAAACTGACCAATGATGTAAAAAAAAAAAAAAAAAAAAAAAAAAATTCCAAAGAAAAATCTGCATAGCTTTTGTATTTCGCTTAATGTTTTGTTTTGCTCAGAGTTATGTTGTCTTGGTAAATAAGAAAAAAGCATTCACTTGACTGAAACCTCTTTTTAGTCAGGCTTCTTAAAAACAGCTAAAGTTAGTGAGTGATTTTATACTTAAACTTCAGCCATGCATGGGGAGGGGGGGGGAGATCTGTATGGGTATCCATTACCTATCATTCTGTATCACATTTGCTTTACTTTGTAAAATGTTCCGGGAGCTTGCTGTGGAAGCCTTATATTCCTAATAACTTTAAGATGACTGTGTGTAGCAGCAAACCAATAATCCAAACCCTGATAGACTGTAAGGCTGCCATGCCAAGCAATAAACTACGTAATGTTTTTGGATATCGTGCAGACACTGACAATTAAATTAATGTGACAGGCAAGATATTTCTTTTTATTTACTGTGGACCTTATCTCATTAATAAAGGAATTGCTTTTGTTGGGACCAAAACCCAAACAGATGGGATGAGCACCACATCATTTACAACACATCCTTACTTGCAGGACATGCTTCTAAACTCACACCTGCTATTAATAACCATGACTGGGACATATTAAGTTGAAGTTGGGCTAAAGAGGACATTTTCAGTACTTGTTGAAAGCAAGAGAATGAATAAACATGGTCATTGAAGTTGAGGGATTGCAGATGCCTCAAAAACGCAACTTACTGTTAACAAGTAAGTGTTTTTCTTCTAAACAGTAGGCTGCAGACGACACTTTCATGGGCAGATGATATGGTCACAAATGTTAAGTTAAACTCTCATTCAACGATGTTTGCACTCATTCTTTGTGGTTCACATTTGTTTTGTTCTGTGTTAAGGTGCTTTGACATGAGTTTGGGAGTTCCTTACTACTTCTTTTCGTCTTGTCTGCCATAAACATATTTAACCCTGGTTAGATCAGCCAAAGTGTCTTTATAGAAGTAAGTGCCAGCTGTGTATTGCCAGCTATACAAACATAAATGATCCTTAATAACTGCTCACCAGATGGTGCTTCTTACTTGTATAAAGACACCTTGGCTGATCTTGCTTGGGTTACCTGCAGTATATCAATGGCAGGCAAATACAAAAGAGCAACTCCTGAAGTTGAACAAACACATTTATTTAGGTAACTGCAACAAGAACCACTCATAAAAAAGAAAATGTAAAGTATAAAACAAATAAAAAAAAACTTCATGCGGTAATGTGAAGCTAATTCCTGTTTAAATTATTAGAAAACAGTTTTATTTCAATATAGAGCAGGAAATGCATATTTTGCCCCACATTTTTCAAAATCTTCCTTTGATAAATGGCTTGAGTCTACCTTAAAAATGTTGGTCGTGTGGGTGGTTGTTACTGCTCTTATGGGAAAGTAAGTGGTATTGGAATCTTTGTGCAGCAGGTTTCTTGTTTGAGCCTAATGATTGAAAATAAAGATAAAAATGATGCAATTGCTAAGCATATTTGCTTCATACAATCCTTTTCAGTATTTTACTGTAATTAAGTAGAGTTTTTTTTCAACATTTTCTTTTTTCAGTTACACCCTTGCACCCTCAGATAATGCATTCCCCTATGCTCTACTCTGCTTCATCCATAATTGAATATTGTTCTTTAATTTTCAGTTTTCTCCCAAACCTCACTTTTAACATGTTCAGACTTGTCTGAAATGCAGCAGCCTGCCTCCTCAACTGAAGTGCACTGCCCTTACTTGACACTAATTTTGCACTATTACAGCTATGCTCACCTGCTGCAGTGTGCAGACACAGGTCAGCTTTCTGTTCCAGCATCTGAACACCATTCCTATTATCTGTATTATCTCATGACTAATTACATTATTACATGCTCAGCAGAAATGTTTCCAGCTTATTACATTTTCACACTAAAATCTCAGATTTCATTTAAACTTCATATACAGCTAAGTTTGACAAGATTAATGTGATAACCTAATTGATCACAGTATCAGATACATCTCCATGCCTTCTTCTCAATTTGCATACAGCTGCAGTCATGGAAAAATTACAAGTAAAATGTTTTTGTCATGCTAAATAGGAAAAATTTACAAAATGTATTATGACAATACCACGCGAATAATTGATTTATAATATATATATATATATATATATATATATATATATATATATATATATATATATATATATATATATATATATTGTGAGGAAGCAGGTGGAGTGAGACAGCAGGGAGGGGGTTAAAACCTCCCTGCGAGAGAAAAGATGTGCGAATGCACCTGTTGTTAATTGTTTTATTAAGGATTGTCCGCACCTGAGCGTTATTGGGCAGTTAAAAGGAGAGCAGTCAGTCTGCTCAGGGCTGCTGAGGAGAAGGACATGGAATGGAGTACTCTGTGTCCTAGCAGTCACAATGTAAGTCCTGTGCTGTGTTTAGCTGTGTAACGCGTGTGTTTTGGTTGCTACGGGTAAACGGGGTATCCGTCCCGTGTTAGGAAGGGCGTTCCTGTATGTTTAGTTAGTGCTCGTATAAGAGCTAGGTGTTTGTTTTGTGTTTTTTTTTGTTTTATTAAAAGTGCGCGGAAGCGCTGAACGCTATTTCTGTGTCTGGGTCAATTCTTAAAGGGGCAACGAACCCGAGAAGGTGAAGTCTTTTACAATATATATATATATATATATATATATATTACAAAAAATGCTTCTTACAATAATTGTTTTGTAAAGTGGCTAACAAAGGGTTAAAACATATCATTGATGGTAATCAGGCTAAATGCACCTCTTTAATCTTTTTCATTTAGAACAGTTGCATTGTTTTCAAATTTTACATGTATCAAAATACATTTCATTTATACTATATTAGTGGATCTTATGTGTAAGACTGAGGAAAATATGTTATCAACATATATGTTAACTTCATTGACCACATTCTGAATCTCAAACTAAAGCACAGCTGCTTTACATGGCTGGATAATATGTATGATCTTATTTAGAGTAAAAATAAAAACATAGTTTAGCACACTGTATACAGTGTGGGCTACAAATACTTTAAAAACATACATTATGGTGTTACCCCACCTACTGAGACCGCTTTCCTACTAAATATCTTGGCATCCCTGTAGATGAACTTCTCAATTAAGCAAAACATTTTAACAACCAAGATATCCCATATGTGCAGGCTTGGTACCCCACATTTTATCAATTTAATACTAACTAGGAGGGATGTTTGTTGTCCATTTTAATGAGTTGCAGTGGAGACTACTAAGACTGGTATTAACAATTATGCTTATACAATACTGTGACAGATCCAATATGACTTTTACATGTTTACACAGTATGTTACAGTCAAAGTTAAAAGAAGATTACATAAGCACCATAAGAAACCACTGTAGTTTAGAGATGGGATTATCAAGTTAATTTTAGCTTTAGCTGATCAAATTTTCTGGATAACTCTGGCATCCGTATGAGCTGGATAAATACCGGTACTTGCTTTAGGGGTAATTTATATACTTGTATACTATTCGTGCCAATCATCCTTAAGGATACACGAATATACAGTATCACATTTATGTTTATAATAGTTTTTGTGTCCTGTATATTCTGTACTCCTTTATTTCCCCTGGCTCCTTATAAATAGACTTTATGCAATTATGCAAACATATTATTTTTGATTTGTGTTTTTTTTTTGTTATCTATTTGAAAGCCTAGAACATATGCATACAAGGACACTGATTTATATACCAGGATTTGCTCTTTTTTTAATTATTTTTGGGCACCATTTATTAAAACATGTTTACTACTTGTGCTCACCAATATGGCTGCTTACCAGTTTTATAAAATCATTGAAGTTTACATTAATATTTAATGTCAAAGTCAAAATGAAATTATTTATTTATCCAGGGAAGACCTTTTCACACTGGCACTCCTACTCAGGTCCGTACCCAGGTTCTGGCTACCCTGGTCACAATCCTATGTAGTGTGAAACCACGTACATGGGTCATACCTGGGTCGTACCCGGGTTGACCCGGGTCCCAGCGACCCACCACAGGATGTGGTTCGACAAGCTTTGACCCTGGTTCAGCAAGAAAAAATGCATGACGGCCTGTCACAAAGACGGCCAGAGTGGGTGGCGTCAGACCAGAAAAGGAATACACAGACAGAGACGGTGGTGATGATGAGCTGAGTGCAATGGCTGCACTCAGCGTTTATTTAACAAATAAAAGGGTTGTAAACAGCACAAAACAGGACACGGCACTGGTAGCCAAAAGAAACATATAAACAAAACGGACTAAACACTTAACAAACGGTGCACGGAGACAAACAAACACGGTGAGTACAAACAACTATTATATTTACGATCTTTCTTCACTTCACTTTTACTCCTCTCTCTCTCACCCGTTCTCCTCTTCCATACACCCAACCCTGAGTGCAAGAAATGTGCGTCTATATATACTATTGTGCTGGGATTCAATTACTAATTAATTATTCACTTGAATCCCAGCACGTGAATTAATTCTGTGCAACCCCGTGCTCACATATTACATTTAACCAGCACGTGAAGTGATTTGTGCTCTCCTCGTGCCTAAATACAAATCTACACTTTTTAAATACACGTGAAACACAGACCCGTTTATATCCCGTGTACCAATCTATACACCAACATTTAACATACGCACGCATACATACAACACATAACACACAATTGCACACAGGGGCGGGGCACATTGCCACACGGCCGTACATGAGCTGACGCAATAACAAACAGCCATGCCTGCGTGAAGGTTTCACTTCCGCAATTAACATTTCTATTTATTCTGTTTAGCCATATTTTTGTTAATTGAGACACAGCATGAGCCAGATTGCAGCAGGGATGTAGAAACATTTGCTCTAAATATTTAGGCCCTGTAACAAGCTGCTTCCAGGGCATTGATACACGCATTGTGCACTTGCGTCTGTCACCCAGGGTCAACTCTGCTTTATCAAAAGCAGTTATGAAATTGCATACTCTACTGTGGCAGAGTGGTTGCAGTGCGCAGGCGTGTGGTGATGTCACGGACCAGGAAGCAGGACAAAACAAAAGATACGGGGCTGAAAACGGCCACAGCCGTATATATTTATTAAATTATAAATCAAAGTTTCAATCAAACAGTATAAACAAATAAAAACACACAAAAAGAAAAGGGCACGTTGGCCAACAAACAGACACTAACAATGATGGTTTCTTGTAACAACGAGTACCTTGTTCACTGGTCGGTAGCATTCGCTTATTCTCTCCTTAACTCTCTCCAACTAATGAGCCCAGAGTGGGTCTTTTTATACTGTGGCTGGAGCATTAATTACCCTTCTTAAGGCTCCAGCCACATTCCCACAAGATTTATATGAATGGGGACTTTAACCCCATTCATGCGACTACATATTGTAGTGATCTCAGTTAACGCAGGCAGGTGCATCACACAGGGTGAGGCAATCCACACACAGGTGGAGGGTGTGCGTATATTGGGCTTATGTCCCTGTGTGTGATTACGTCACCTACCAGCCCTGCTGCTGCCTTCCCCCGTACACACTACAATATTATAAAACCGGCTTTTCGCTGGTCTCAAGTAATAAATAATAATATCGGACGGCTTTTGTTCGTCCGCACACAAACACAAATAATAATACAAATAAATCATATATAATAACACTTAATGTATTTGCTTACGATTGTAAGTCGCCCTGGATAAGGGCGTCTGCTAAGAAATAAATAATAATAATAATAATAATAATATAATATACACAAGGGGTGGGCACCCCATCACACTAACCCACATGTCCCCTGGACCTGACCTGGGTAGGTTCTGAACTGGGTAGAACATGCCAGCGTGAAAGGGGCTTAAGTAAGAACAGGTTTTTATTTACAGTAGTTACCTGGAGAACAAGAGACACTGTCGGGGCAGGTTTACCCATTTCACTTACTATGTTATCGTGTCTGCAGTCATTTTGATTGGTTTTGGGTACTGTTGCTCCAAGAGTTATTACTGTACCATGTTTCTCTAATCCTGCCCTTACCTGTTTTTTTTAGCTTGTCAGGAGAAGTGTTGGGACTAACTATCTTCCTTTGAACTCTGTCAGCAACACCTACTCTCTCTCTATATATGTAGAGTGGGTGGGACTGGCATAGCTTAATGGTCACAGTGACACATGGTTTGAATGGAGAGAGAAAGTCCTAGCTCAAAGTCAGGTATAGGCAGATTTAGAGAAACATTATAACAACTAAATATAACTCCTAACCACTATGAAAGATTGCATACATCATAAAATAGTAAGGGAAAAGATTTATATAAAAAAAAAAACATTCGTAGCTACGTTTTAATGGCACCAGCTACATTTCCCCACAAAATACAGAGGACATTGGTTGAACTCTCAAGAGTATCCCCTATTTAGCCATCAACACCAGTTTCTGCAGCACATACTGTAAAAAATGTTGCCGGCCCCCATCCAAGTACTTATCAGGCAAAATGTTGAGTACTGTAGATAGGGCTCCAAGATGGTCACCATATTAAGTTTACCAAATTAAATTTGCAGTAATTTTGCAGTTTCCCCATGTGTATCCCATGTTTATACTATGCATTTATTATAGTTTATCATGGTCTGCCATGTTTTGTAATTAGCTTTAACCTCTTTGTGCATTACAATGCTTACCTGTGCTTTCTTATACTTAGCTACGGTTTTACTATGGGAAACTTTTATAAGGGTATGGCGGCAAACACAAACAAAATTGTGAAATTGTACGCTGGAGTGAACAGTGGAGTACTTTGTAAATACAGGTCAATGTACAAAGCAAGAAGTAATGTGGCTTGCCTGGTTCTTAGGGATAGTGAGCTTGTTGTTATTTTTACGAATACGCTGCAGTTTTTTCCATTTCGCAACTCAAGTTATCTACTTGATCCCATATGCCCTTATGCAAGGAAGATGATTGCTCCCAGACATATTATATAAACATAACTCAGCATGACAGTCAACTGCTAGGAAATCAAACTGGTTTCCAGCATAAAAAAGTAGGATTGCACAATGCGTTTAAGATATCTCAAAATTAATCATACTTCCCCCTGACACACATGTAGGCAATACGCGCAGGGTTGGTTTTCTATAGTATATATAGGGTCTGCTTTTTATTGGTACTCTTCTGCATCAAATTGACTGAAAGAATACAGGTTCTGCTCCAACAAATAAAACAGTACAGTATGTACCTTTTTAATGGATTGTTTGAGCAATCTGTTAGTAATCTCTGTTTATGCTTTTAGTATGCAGAATGTTGTGACTGCACCCCACCCTTGCTACAAGACTCTGTTATTATGCAATCTCAGGTTATCACGCTACAACACCTTGACTTACAGAATTTCATAAGGCATGTAAAGCCAGCTCATCCTCACAGGCACGCAACAGGCTTGTCTCAGGGAGAGAAGTGGGAGTCTGCGTACCTTAAACAACTGACAAACAAAGAATCCTGCTAGGTGGTATCGACAGATGTGAAAGTACACCATTTATATTTATGTGTAAATATTGTGGTTTTTATCTTGTGTATCTATTTTTCCTTTAATATCCAGAGGTAATTAATAGTAGTACAGTAAACTCACTTTTTTTACCTCTAAACAGCTCAACCTTTAAATTGGTTTTAAAATCATCATAAGCCCGAGAAAGGTTATCACTGGTTCCCATTTCTGTTGGAGATTTTTTGATTCTTTGCTTGTATATACTTCAATTGGGAATATGCAGATATTTCAAAAGAGATGCAAAGTTGTTGCTGCTTCCTGGTACATAATCACTTCTTCTGTTGTCGTTCCTACTCACGCCAATGATCTAGCTGCAATCTGACAATGTGACCTACAGCAATGGTACCAGGATACAGCATTTTATACCACATGCATGGGCATATCTAACGTGGGATTCATTTTTGTTTTTCCCCTTAAGTGGAATAACATGCTTAGTGGGACTAGTTTCGAATGTGTCTTTGCTTCCATTCTAATCCAGTGGTGTGCTGCTGAAATTGACAGCTCAAAGTTCTTTCTAAAAAGAGAGTTGAGAAGAGGCCATAAACAGGGTTCAAAATGAATCTGCTTCGAAGCAGAGTCTGTTGAAAATGAAAGTAAAGACTAGGCAGGTAAAATAATCCCTGAATTAATTGATTTACAATATACTTGTGGTATTAATGGAATATTGAATGATCATTCATGGTATAGGGTTTTTATTCGCCTTAGGAGGATGTCCTTACATAAACTGGGACATTTAGTGGGACTGGGCGAATAAAGAATGCAGACCATGAACCTCTTTATATCCTGAGCACAATAAGTGTGGGAACCAATAATAATGCAAGAAAACACATTTTAAGTATTGTTTAGCATGGCCTAAGCTTATGCTTTTTTTTTTATTTTAGGGCCCGCTCTATATCAAGAACAGTTTACTCATAATCGAGTTACTTGTATTCCATTGCAGTTACAGAAGTCAGAACTTGCAAGTACTGTAGCTGTAACAAGTCCAGATTTCTCATTATTTTATTTACGACTCCAGCCGGATATATTGTACACTTAGAATTAGTCTTAAAAAAATATACTCTTTAAGTAGGTGTTCAATGTCCAATAAAACATTTCAAATCTGAAATTGCATTGACTGACATTAATATAGTATATCCTGCCAAAATGTTTGGTTGGGTTGATCTTGTAGGGAGACTTGGTCAATTTAATCCGATAGAGCCTCAGTTAGAGATCAGGTAATTGTTCATGTCAAGTGACATGTTTGAATTCCCTGCTGTGCTTTCAGATCAGTCCCTGATTCCCTCTGGATAAATGGATCACGGCATTGTCCTCTTGATCGTAACAGTCCTGGCTGAAACTGCCACATAACCTTCACCTGCCCAATGACCCATACATCAATCCAATTTGGATTTATATTTGATGAACTTGACCATCGCCTGGGAAAGGCATTCCCAACCTGTTCCCCAATGCCTCTAGAGACAAGCCTTCTACACACATTCTTCAGGCCGCAGACAGACCTATCAGTAGATGTCTTCTGGGATTTTAGGCCTTTCTGAAATATTGACAAGTCACATTCTTGCCCCGTTTCAAAATAAGGTAGAAATAAGATCTTTGCTTGTACTCATTTTACAGCCGACTAACTAACAGCTAATTAATCAAGACCAATACTGGAGTCAATCATGACATTTAATGTAATATCTTGACAGTTGCAGCTAAAATGAAGATGAAACGCACACAGTCAATGAGCATTGTTTTGGTTTTAATTTTTTAATAGGGGAGACAATTATCTAGTGTTTCCCCTATACCAAGATATTTAATAAAGGGGGTTAAATTGAGGTAAATGGGCAAAAAAGCACAATATCATTTTATATTATATATATATATATATATATATATACACACACACACACACACACACACACAGTACATACAGAAAGAAATACGATCTGTACACATTTTCATTGATCTGTACATCATTTTACACCGATAACTTTAAAATCTGTTTCAAAGCTATTTTCAAAATAAGTGTAAGGATTATTGCCCACATTGTCAAACAGGTAACACAGCAATAATGATCCATGATGTGGTAGAGAACACTTGTGATGTCATTTTTTGAACCCCGCTACACTAAAGAGATTGAAGCAATGCCACCATCTACACAGTCATGACTAATACATTCAATTGTACATGTGTCATATACATTTCTATCTGAACGAGCCCACCATAACTATAAAAAAGAGACATTTAGAATGATTTAGAATCAGAGCAATCTGGATCTGTTCCTTGTTTTTTCACCCTAACCATCTGTGTGTTTGCAACCAAGCTTGCATACAAGTGGAGAAGCAAAGCTCTGTGCTGAACAGCCACATTCCCAACTCAGGAAATCTAACATGCCTACATTTTTTATTGATTGACTTGCTGGACACATCAGTCTGATGCGTGCCTCCCAGGGGCTTGTGTTTTTTTTCCCTTTATAATTGGAATAGATAGGCTTGCATGTGGCTAGTGACAATGCTTTTTAGGTTATGAGGATATGCTGTCTAGGAGAAACAAGGCAGTGAGTCTAAGTGCCTCCCATGTGGTCTTCTTGAAATACTTGGAGATTAGCTGTATGTGGAGCACAGACAGCTTGAGTTAGCAGGAGTCCAAATGGAGTGACATGCATATTTCAACAACAGATGGTATAATTATTTAGGATTATAAAGACATTAGAACCATAATAACACAGTAAAGTAACTTGAAACAGTTTACATAATACTGGAATCAAAGTGCTTTTTTCTACTTGTACAGTAATTTTATCTCGTAGCCATGTACCAGTCTTTGAGTAAGTACTGGAATATTTCTGGATATGTATAACCATTTTACTGTGTTATGCATCTGTCCTAGGTAATCTCCCCCTTAGACATCCCATCCCCAACCAGCTTAAAGAGTAAGTAGCGAGGTTCCAAAAAATACCATTACACGTCCCCACGTGTTGCTACAACTGTTTAAATAACTTACCTGTATTTTTTCTTTTCATTGTTAACATCCTGACAACTTTTTACACTGATAAGTCTGTTTCAAAGCTATTTTCAAAATTGACTCTCTTATGCACCGATAGTGTAAGGATTATTGCATATCACAACATCAGCGTGTGTCCAAGACCGCTCAGACATCACCGCGAGGGACATTACCGTGACGGACATTACAGCGACTGTTAATAACAGCGCTATGACATCACCGCGATGGACATTACAGCGACTGTCAATAACAGCGCTATGACATCACTGCGACGGACATTACAGCAACTGTCAATAACAGCACTATGACATCACCACGACAGACATTACAATGACTGCCAATAACAGCACTATGACATCACCGCGATGGACATTACAGCGACAGCCCATAACAGCGCTATGACATCACCGCGACGGACATTACAGCGACTGCCCATAACAGCACTACGACATCACTCTTGCAGATCGAAATGTTGATCTTGGGTATAATACAAAATAAAAACACTTTGGAGCATAATATATAAGTATTCTGTTTGTTTAACTTTAAAATCTTTCTATCCTGCACCTTGAAAGACTTTGGATGTGCGTATGTTTTCTCTTTGTTTACTAGCAGCCCCCCATCCCATTTCTCAGAGTGTCCATTTCTCAAGGAAGAATGGTTGTTGTTACCGCTATTTTAGCCCCAAAACTGCCTCTTTTTTTTTTTTTTAAATAAATAGCAATAAAGTATAAGGTAAAAAATATATAAATAACACACACACACACATATATATATATATATAACATAAAAAAATATTTTATTGCTGACATAAGAAGCCGATGTAAGAAGCTGACTGTGACTAGAGAAGTACAAGAAATAAGAAAGCTGTCAACACATAGTTAATTATTTAATGATCGTCAACCATATATTTCTCTTAATAAACCACAAATGTAATATATTTTGAGCAAGAACAGAATGGACCCCAAATTCATTTCGATATGCATCATATCATATGCTACTTGAATTAAACTGGCGGTAAATAAAAGAAAAAGGTAATGTAGGTACACAAAAATGTGAATAATTGATAAAAAATCAATTATATCAGGACATTTCGGACTACAAGTCCTTCTGCTGGATGGAAAAAGCTGTGCGTAAACAAGCTGTTATAAACAAGTTGTCTTTCAAAAGAAAAGTTCCGGAGGATGATGACTTCAGAATAGAATGTTCATTCCAAGAGGTTCCAAAGTGCCTCATTTGAAAATGAATTTGCATTCTATAGGATGCAGGATGCGCTCTATAGTCTGGACGTCACCGGTTCGAGTCCAGGCTATTCCACAGCCGACCGTGGACGGGAGCCCCCAGGGGGCGGCGCACAATTGGCCGAGCATCGTGCGGGTGGAGGGAGGGTTAGGTCGGCCAGGGTGTCCTCGGCTCAGCGTACACCAGCGACCCCTGTAGTCTGGCCGGGCGCCTGCAGGATTGCCTGTAAGCTACCCGAGAGCTGCGTTGTCCTCCGACGCTGTAGCTCTTGGGTGACTGCATGGTGAGTCCGCAGTGTGAAAAAAAGCAGTCGGCTGACGACACACGCTTCGGAGGACAGTGTGTGTTCGTCTTCACCCCCCCCCCCCCCCCCCGAGTCAGCGCAGGGGTGGTAGCGGTGAGCTGAGCTTAAAAAATAATTGGCCATTCTAAATTGGGAGAAAATAATAAAAATAATTGGCAACGACTAAATTTATAGAAAAAAAAATTAAAAAAACAGGAAATGTAGAGGTTAATTCTTATACTCTTAGATGTTCCATGAAGCAATCAGCTAAATGCTGGTTTGTTTCTCCGATGTACAGTTTGTTACACTTCACACAACCAATGCAGTATACTATTTGGAGTAAGTAAAAGTCTCATGAATAGTGAATGAAGAATTTGCCCCTTTGATTACTGTGTTGTTGTGGAAGTATTTACAAGTAGCACAGCGTGACCTGTTGCATGGAAATGAGCCTTTAAGATTGTCACAACTGGGGCACATGTTACTGTGGACTAAATATTCTCTTAGATTTTTGTCTCTTTTGTAAGACAGCAATGGTAGATTATTGAAAATAGGAACTGTAGAGTGATCTTGTTGGAGAATACTAACATTTCTTTGAATGGTATGTTGCATTTTTTGGTCACAGGACGATAGGTAAGAACAAGGGGGATACGATTATTAGTATTCTGTGTTTTGCTTTTGTACAAGGCATCCTTTAGATAAACGTAACTGAGCTTCTCTTATGGTTGTGTCTGGAAAACCATAGTTTCTGAAAAATAAACACATTTCATTTGTTTTGTTTAAACAATCATTATCATCACTGCAAATGTGTCTCAGTCTTAATAACTGGGAGTATGGAAAGTCATGACAAGCTTTCGGATGTGAAGAGTCGTATCTCAGGTATGAATGAGAGTCTGTTTCTCTGTAGATGATGGTAGTATTGATGGTAGAATTAGAAGCAGTGATGGTGATGTTTAAAAATTATACATTTTTAAAGATGTTCCGTATATATACGTCAGAGCTGGATGGAACTGGTCAATAAAATTAATGAAATCATTTAATTCTTCATTGGTGTTAATTAAGATGCTGAATATACCATCAATATATTAAGATATAAGATAGGTGTATTTCCTCTGTATTCTTAAAGCTTTATTTTCAATTCCATTTTTGGAAGCAAATAGAAACAGCTACAACAAGGGTTTTCCACAATTAGATTAGATGCAGATTTTGGTAGTAAGTTATTAGAGATGGCAGTCCTGATGGTAGATGTGACTGTTGTTTGAGGCTGTTGGGTAAGATCTTTTGGGACTTTCATGTAGAAGTTAGTGTCGGCAAGATGTTCTGTTGCTTCTCTATATAAAGATCTTTACTCCAAACTACTACAGCTCCTCATTTGTCTGCAGATTTTATTATAATGTCATCACGTCTCTGTATGTTCTGTAAGGTGTATTTTTCATACTTATTTAAGTTTAAATGCTTAGTGGGTTGTTGGAAATATATTTGACTTTTTTAAAGTTTTGGTTATTCTGCCTTTAATGGTTTGCTGGGTTTTTTTCACTGTGGTATTGCTAAAAATCACTATAAACCCTAAGTGCAATATTATGTTTATCATATTACTTATTCTATATAACATTAGTTGGTTTCATTTGAGCATTTTAATGTTGGGGCTTGGGACTGGGTTTCATGTTCTTCTCTTTTTCTTCACAGCCTGGTTTAATTAATTGAACGTTCTGAGGCAACACATGTTCAATTATATCTGTAATTTGGTACAGAGAGTGTTGTGGACTTGTTAAATGGCACAGGGGATATTTATTAATTGGAAATTAAAAAGCCCAGTGACCCTGGTGACAGAGGAAAAAAATGGCCACGTTAAAAACACCACTGAGTTATTGATAGCTGGTTAAATGAATGGAAAGAGTATGTTCCGTTTGTGGTCTTATCATTTTGAATTCTTCAAGTCTGTAAAATTATGCAAGGCCAGACATCAAGTTATCGACCAGACATCAAGTTAACCACCATTATAGAGGGCCCTCTGGTCAAATGCGCAAGCTTCTTTTGAACTTTAACTAAATGCTAATGCGTGAGGCATACCCACTGATGGCCAGGAAGTGTTAACTTTCTTTTGTTGTTTCAGATCTAAAATGTAAATCATGTCATCTTTTTAGTCGGATTAGAACAGGTAGCATGGTTTTATGTTGTTTTTTTTATGAGTGTTTGATCATTTTGTTTTTAAAGTTTTAATAACTGTTAGGTTTTACATTGTATACCATGTTATGCTCCTACTAAAACTATAATTATTTTTTTTCTTTTTGTAGTAGGCCTTTATCTTTTTAAATACCTTAAGAGGATACAAAATCTCCCACCCTTCCTAATTATGTATTTTCAAGATGTCCAGAGGATTTATGTATGAATTTTATATGGTTGGTGTCAAATAATGTGAACTTTACCAAACAACCACTATAATTATGAGAGAGTCAACCCTACTACCACCAATACCTCACTTTTGGAAGGCTTTCATTATTTATTGTAATGCACATCTTGTCTATCTTTGAGTGCCTCCGATTTGGCCCTCTCAGCCAATCAAAACCCTCTCCGTCATTTAAAAAAAAAAAAAAAATTAAAAAAAAAAAATTAAAATTAAAATTAAAATAAAACCCGTTTCCCTAGGAGTCTATTACATATTTTACCATGATTTTGGTTTCAATATATTTTATTCAGGGACAGAAATATATTGCCAAAGGGAAATAAATGTCTTGCTAAGAATCTATATCCTGAATAAAAGACTCCACCCTTCAGCTTTGACACTATCACCTAATTTATGAAGAGTTCCTGTTGTTAAGGTTAATTAATTGGCTAACAACCCTTGTTACACAAACATATACTGTAATGACTCAATAAATGCGGATGCTTATCATCCCATGACCTGTAAAACCGTTAGTCTTACATGAGTCTTAACCCTTAATTACTGATGTGAAATGACATACTATTTTTTTTATACTCTTACATGGATCATTTGACCCACCCCAGCAGTTACAGGTTAAAAGAAACTCAGCTAGTGTGCACAATGCAATTTAATGTTGACTTAATAAACCTTTTTCTCAGTTCATGCTTTGGCCATTCTTCTTGTTTTCTATGCTGCATACTCAAGTGCTGTATGATAACCATATCATAATAACAGTAATCCCTCCCTGTAGCATGCCTTTCCGTAACATAATGGAATTTGTCGCTCATTAAAGAATGCCCCCTTCAGTAGCCAAGAGGTGAATAATCAGGATTGTATTGAAGTAAACAACTACATAGATACGATATGAGAGGTTTTATTTAATAGGCTAGCTTATGACAGCCTAATAGATACAATTTTAATCCATCACATTCTCTCAGAGCTGCTTATCGCTAACTGGTCTTGCTGAGTTTACTTTTAAAATCTCCACTCCACACTGAAGCAAAGAAATGCAATGCTCGAGCTTAGTGGAGAGAACAACAAGAATTACATTCATGAAATACTGAAACATGCTGGGTTCTTTGCACAATTAATAACTTTACATGTTAATTTAAAATATAAGGACTTATCTGCCACAACATGTATGTTTTCTTTTACTGTAAAATGTAACTTTTAATCCAACTGCTTTAAACAGGTTTCTGACTTTCTACCAAATTTCAGGTTGTCTTGTCAATACGTACTCAAGTTATTAGGGTAACATTGTCAGTGGTCCCGATTTAACCCACCTACAAACTTTAAATCCATCTGCTATCCATATGGTCCATCCATAGGATTCTGGACCTTGGTTGTATTTGATTTTTTCAAGTTGTTTTGTCAAAACTGTACCACATTGCACAGAACATGTCTGAAATATAAAAACATGGGACTAATTTCTTCAGATCAAAATAATATTCCTAGATTTTCACCCCAATTTTAGAATATTCAATTAGGTGACCTCATCGCTGACTGCTTAAACTCTTGGCATCGGCATATAAGGGTCACATGCAAAGTTAACTAGAGAATCCTGAGAACCTTTTGGCCAGTCAGAGCAGACATTTGCCTGCTGGATGCCAGATCACAAAGAAACCCAATTAATGACATCAACCATTCCATATGAACTTTTTTTTACTGTACTTTATTCTCAATATCGCTACTGCAGATAAAATATTAGGCACCTTTTAGAACTTACTTCAACTTTAAAGTCAATTCAACATGGTGACATTAGAATAGGACGTATTCTCTTCATCAATCCTTTTCTCCCTTTGAAAATGAAAATCCCAATGGACTAAACAAAGATTTGTCATGAACATAAAACAAAATGGTATATTAACAATAAAGCAGTATTTAATAGTTATAGGACTGCAAGCGTCTGTGTACGGGTTATGTCAGCAGTTGCAGCCTCGACCCGTTTATTCCTACTCGTGCCAATATTACCCACATACACAGACGTTCACCATCCTATAACCCTATATTAGAAACATTAGAACTTTCACCCATTCAGATAGACCGTCCGGTTTTTAAAAAACTAAACAGAAGGAAATTGAAACATTCAAAAGGTAATTTTATGATTTTCACAGTAAAGTCACTGCTACCAGTTTCTAACCACAATAAAACCATCTTTATTGGGCATTACCTAATAAATCAAGATTGTATTGCTTAAATATAAAATTACCATCTTTCTCATACACTTCAAGTGGCAGCTAAATGGGTAAACAATACAGAACGTTTTTTAAAAGGCAGTTTGCGAAATATTCTTAACACGTCTGCCTTAATTGTACAGTATGTATTATTTATCACAGCAACATGCTTTAAAAACCATTTAACTCCCAGGCAGACATCTCGTTGCATGTTTACACTTCAGTTAACCCATTTATCTCAGGCCTGTTATAGTGATAACCTATAAGTGACTTCTGTGTTTTAACATTCATAAGCAATCGGGTTGGAGGAGTAGATGAAGCGACAGCCTCCAGGATTTTCAACCTCGTCATAAAACTATTTTTGACAGTTTATCTCAGCTGCTTCATGCTTAGAGTACTGTAAACACAATATAATCCTTGCTGAAATACCAAAGCCACTAAATAATAGGTGGTTTCACAGAATCTTACAAAGTAGTTCAAGATTAATGCTAATGGGAATCAGTGCACCTTAGTTAAAAGGGTTGAGTTACCATTTCTTTCAAGATATAATGATTATTTATAAATTATTTTAGAAAAATAGTCATTTAAGTACAACATAGAAAGTGTGCTGTAGGTAACTAACATCTCGGGACCTTGATCTCTCATGTTGCACGCAAAAAGATGCAGAATGGTGGTAGAAACCCTGAAGGCTGCATAGAAAAACAGTGGCCTGTGTGGACACTTGAACTGTGACCAGACCAACTAGACTCATAGAATTTAGATCTCTTCTCTTGAATTCAGCCAATGTCAAGCCCAAAATCTAATCTGAAATGTTTTTGCTGCCACTATTTAGGGATCCAGGGCATCAATGAGCCATTATACCCTAGGGGCAAGCTGCTATTTACACATCACATGGCTGACATATATATTTGTTTTTTTCTTAACCCTCTCTTTTTTCAGCATCACTGGTTTCATTTATCCAGCACCAACAATCAACATAACGCTCTGAGAAATGTTATATGAAGTAAGTTATCATGTGACAGTCACATTGTCAGCAGCAGTGTGGAGTAGTGGTTAGGGCTCTGGACTCTTGACCGGAGGGTCGTTGGTTCAATCCTAGGTGGGGGACATTGCTGCTGTACCCTTGAGCAAGGTACTTTACCTAGATTGCTCCAGTAAAAACCCAACTGTATAAATGGGTAATTGTATGTAAAAATAATGTGATATCTTGTAACAATTGTAAGTCACCCTGGATAAGTGCGTCTGCTAATAAATAAATAATAATAATAATTGTCACCCTGCACACACCAGTAGATTGGTCAATTCTTTCACGGTTACCCCTGGTCAGTAGGGCGCCAACCGATCCCAATGTACGGCAACCCATCACCCCCTGTGTCGCATCTGGACCTGAGACAACACATCAGAGAACCGTGCCAATACCTTATATGGCCCCTCCCAGTGGCTATCCAGTTTGAGGCTCCTCTCTTTCTTCCTCTTAGGACAGTGCACCCACAGGAGCTCCTCTGGCTCAAAGTCCTCCCGCGGGTCTGGACCCGCAGGTGGTCCAGACCCATGCTGAACTCAGTGGCGTGCACCAGCAGGTCATCCAGGTAAGACCTTCTCCATCAGTCTCTCGAACATTGCGGGGACATTGCATAGCAGGAATGGCATCGCCTGGAACTGCCAAGGCCATCTCCTGTGGTAAAGGCAGTCTTCACCCATGCGTCAGGAGAGTTTTCAACCTGCCAGTACCCACTCCACAGGTCCAGTGAACTAAACCACTGGGAGCCAGCAATTTCGTCCAGCACCTCGTTGATCCTCGGGAGGGGATAGGCGTCCTTGAGGGTGACCACGTTGAGCCGGCGGTAATCTAGGCAGAGATGTAAGCTGCCATCCTTCTTCTCACTCAAGAAGACCGGGTCAACCCACGGGATCTCTGAGCACTCAATTACCCTTGATGAGGGCCTCAGTTTCGTCCCGCTTGGCCAGAGGCAGACGACGGGTACAGTCCTTTGCTTTGGCCGCAAAGCAGTCCTGGTAGTCATGGACTAGCTCTTCCAATTGCTCCCTTTGTTCTGAGCTCAGCCCTTCCCCGCAAGGCCTCTCCCCCATTTCACTCTGGTGCCCTCCTGGGCCCACGTTAGTTCCCCAGCCTGGTGATCTGCCAAACGGGGCAGAGGATTGGCCTGAGGGCCGGCAGTCTGGTCTGGTGGCGGACATGCTGCGGGGCTGGGCAGCAGGCTGACGAATGTATCGGCAGGCAGGTGGTATGTCAGGGTTGGCATCTGGTCTGAGGGCCGGCTGGTAGCTGGCAGTCTTGACAAGGACTTTCTAAAATTACAGGGAAATTAACAGAAAACCACTAAGGCAGTGTATTATGGGATGTGCATATGATCATGCACTGTGCTCGTCATATCCTGTTTTCTGCAACAGTCATACAGTGGTCAGAAACGTGTGAAGCTCCAGCTCTCAAAATGTCAAAAAAAAAGAACGGTCGATAAGGAAGGCAGACTGTTTCCAAAAAGGTTGGAGACAGAATATTTTTTTGTCGAGCACAAAGAAAAAACAATTTGCTTGGTATGTAAAGAAAGTATATTATTATTATTTATTTCTTAGCAAACACCCTTATCCAGGGCGACTTACAATAGTTACAAGATATCACATTATTTTTACATACAATTACATAATTTTTTATTTTATTTTTTTATTTTATTTATTTTTTTATACACATTATTTTTATGTCAAGAAATAGAACTCTTCATGCACAATAAAGGCAGAGAAATGCCAGCGCTGTCAGATACACAATGGCTGTGTGATTTTGGATTTCTCTGCGATATCACTGAACACCTCGACACTTTGAATGTTAAAATGCAAGGCTGTAAACAAGTCATCACAGAAATGTATGACAGCGTAAAGGCGTTTCAGCTAAAGTTACGTCTTTGGGAAAAGCAGATGCAAGAAGGAAATCTTTCTCATTTCCCAACATGCCAAGCTGTTTCTGCGGGTGTGACTTTTCCTGGAGATGCATTTGCTGCAAAACTGAACCTGCTGCACGTGGAATTTGAGCGCGGTTTTCCGATTTTAGAAAGCAGCAATTCCAGTTCCAGCTTTTCTCAAATCCATTTATCGTGGACGTGGAAGCTGCACCAGAACACATGCAAATGGAACCGATTGAACTACAGTGCAGTTGTGCACTGAAAGCGAAGTTTGATTCTGCCGGGGCTGAGCAATTCTGCCGTCTCTTTCCAGTCACATTCCCACAGCTCCGCCTTCAGGCCACACGAGTCCTGTCAATGTTTGGAAGTACATACTTGTGCGAGCAGCTGTTTTCATTGATGAAGATCAATAAATCACCTCAAAGATCCCGGGTGAATGATGAACATTTACATTCCATCCTTAAGATTGCTTCAACACAAGACATGACTCCTGACATCGATAAACTGGTCTCACTAAAACGTCAGGTTTCTTCTACAAATGAGCATTCTCAGTACAGCAAATAGGTAAGATAACATTTGTTTCAAATTAATAACTTATTCAATAAACAAATGTGTTTGTATACAAATTCTTAATATATATGAATATAGTATCCACTAAAATTCATGTTTATATGTAAAAATTATGCATATATTTTGTGGCCTGGGAAGCAAACATGAAATTGAGATGTGGCCCTTGGTAAAATTGAGTTTGACCCTTCTCTAGATTTAGCGACAAATTTGCTAAGTTGGCAACACTGAGGCAGGCGTGCTCTTGCCTCCTCGATAGTTATGATTAGCATGTCTATTAGCCATCATATTCTTCCATTTCTTCAGATGGCTAGCATGGAACCCATGAGTAAAGCCGTTTAAAATAATAGCCATGCTTACCATCCCCTTTTGCCTGTTTTAGCCAATCACAGGACGTGTGCCATCCCACATTGATGACCTCAGATGGTTACACCGACGAGAGTGAAAGGGGTTGTAACGAAGGACGTAGTACTAACAAATACAGCAGTTTCATTTAATTTTCAATAAATGTTTTTTTTTTTTTTTTGTTATAATTAAAAGTACTATTTCTGGTTATTTATTTATTTTTATAAATAAGAAAATCAAAACATGATGATCATCAGCTTCTCCCTGGTGCAAATCCCATGGTTGTTTGTGTGTAAACCCATTCTCTCACAATCTTGTTGTCTCATTCTTTAATTTTGTTTCCTTTTAATGAAGCTTGTAACAACCATCCCATGTGACTTCCTCCAGCCAAAGTCTACACATTTCACTGCAAGTGCTTCAGCTAAAACATGTTAACCAAGGATCAGAAAAACAGCGAAGGCTCAAACAATAGGTGTAGTCGCCCTGGGTAAGGGCGTCTGCTAAGAAATAAATAACAATAATAATAATTATATTTTTCATTTCTATTCACATTCGCCGTAGGTTAAAAACAAAGACCTTTTAGAGTGTGCAATAATAGACCGAAAGCTTCAGAAAAAAATATCAGTGTCCTTTACAGAACCCTTAGTCTGCACTATTCATGACCTTATCCACTAATTTCTATGTCTTCAAAATGCAAAGAATTATGCCTGTTTAATAAACGTCTACGTTTTAAGCCAAACCACAGAAGCTGGTCAGGGAATAGTCCAGTTAGAACTGGAAAGGACTCTTGGTTCACAGCCATCCCTGGAGGCTCTTTATTTTAATTGGCCAACTGCCTTTGGTTCCCACATTAACATCCTCCCTCGCATGCTTTCCAATTTTTTACTTTATATCCGTTTTCTCAAGGTTGGAGGAGGCCCAACAGATTTTTTTTTTTTTTATGACAGAAAAGGTTTTTGCTCTTATTACAAATATTACTTGGTTATCTTAAGGTTACTGATTGATAATGAATACAATATTATTCTGTGTTCTTGATAATCTTTGCTTTTATTGAATGCAATCTTGAAGGTTACATGCACAAGTAAATTACTGCTATAGTGCCCATTTATTTAGTAACTAAGGTTTATAATTTAAGTAGCCAATTAAGCTTGGAAATTTGAATTAACATTGAACTTTACGTGGTGACTGTTATCTGTTGGCATTGTTGTATGTCTTGGGAAAATATACTCAGTCCAACTATCATCAATGGCTTTTGACTATATGGAGGACAGCCAACCAGAAGGAGAGCTTTTTGTCAGCTGGGATTACCCATGTAATTTCTATACATGGGTAAGTATTTCTGACTACCTTAGAAAAGCACAATGCAATAAGCCACAAACCTTTGCCATTGTCCATTATTTCACCTACAGGTACTTTTGCTTCTTAAGACTTAAAGCAACATTGGCAGTTATCCTGTGGTTGAAAAGCATATTACATTCTATTTCCATAACAACCTAGCACTGCAGTGAAGATAGGCTGGAAGACTTCTCACAATAAAACACTTGCAAAAGGCTGGTTCAGACAGGTGTGGGCACGACTTTGTAAACCATAATGCAGAACGTAAAATACAGAACTCAAAAGATTTTAAATAAAGTCAATACGTGTCACTTCAAGAGATTTTTCAAATGTCTTTCTTTTTAGAGGCCTCGTAGGTACAGATTGCTGGCATTATGTCTGAATATTTTGAAACCTTGATGACAATCTTTTCCTCCATTGCTGCAATACAGGTGCTACCGCAGGAGTGCAGAGATTGGCTGCGATAAAGTCAGACCTCAGCTGCAATCTTATTGCCTGTTGGGGCATGAATGGAAACAGGTAGAATTTGTTCAAGCAGCAATACAGAAAGCCAGCCACCTTGTTGCAAAAACCTGCTTCACCTGTCTGGATAATAAGGTTTTAATGTCTTGTCACAAAAGAGGTATATCTGGTTCTGAAACAAAATAATGCAAACTAAACCTTAATTACATTTCTGTTATGTGTTTGAAAATGCTGCTGCTGAACGCTTCAAATGTAGATGAAAACCAGAGTAGAGGAGAAAAGTAATTGTATAAAGTTCTGTTTTCATCCACCTGGCTAGTTTTATATTGTTGGCCATTGACATTGATCCATACAATTGTTTCCTTTTAATGAAGCTTGTGACAAGGTAAAGATTGTGTTTACTGTAGCAATAAAAAGGCTTAACCGGTTTTAAACAGGATTGTACCATAGGCCTGAACTGTACATTAAACAAAAATATATGTAATATTTAAATGGATTAGATTACACCATGCTCTTAAACTCATATCTATATATTTGAAATTAAAAACGGAAACAAATTTAAGTTACTAAATAGATAACTATTGGCTAATATGTGTTACATGTATTATGCATGATAAACCTGTGTTTGTTTATTTGTTTAATTATTTAAAGTATTGATTTGATGTAATGTATTGAAGTACAGAAAGTAAGATTTTAATTACCCACCACCTCATTGTTTCCTCAAAATATCTGGAAACTCAACAAGAATAAAATGGAATATGCTTATATCTGAAAATAAGACATTCATCATGGAGTTCAACTTTAAATTTCTCTTAATACCAGAGCTTACCCTCAAGCTCACTCAAGGTTTGACAATTAGCATTTTACAGTACAACAACTGCTCTATTCTGATTGCCAAAGGCTAAAGTGGTTGGTCTTCAGAGACTTGACCTTTAACAGTTAAATATGCAGGGGCATGTTTCTCCCTTGACCTCATCATGTCAAGTACATCCTCTTTTTACAAATTGCCACCAAAACTAGTTTAACTTACCTATGATCAGGGGGTACCTTTTTGTCAGACAGGCAGGAAATATATATTCAAATGATGAACCAATAACTCTCTCTCTCTCTCTCTCTCTCTCTCTCTCTCTCTCTCTCTCTCTCTCTCTCTCTCTCTCTCTCTCTCTCTCTCTCTCTCTCTCTCTCTTCTCTCTCTCTCTCTCTCTCTCTCTCTCTCTCTCTCTCTCTCTCTCTCTCTCTCTCTATATATATATATATATATTTATCTACAAGTAAGAAAATCACCATCAGATTAGCCGGCCCGCCACTGGTATTGTTCAAACCTGAAGATTCTGTTAAAACATGGCGTGGCAAAGGTCGGCATGCAGCTCCCGACACCAACAATAAGGCACGAGATCCTGATCCCCAAGCAAATGAGAACTTGAAGTATACATGGGAGCTACTGTAAATCAAGGTCAGTAGATTAGGTTTAGAAACAAAAATGCTACCCCACTTCCTTAATTATAAGATCTGGTACCTTTTTGTTTACAAATTAACCCTTGTCTATGATTAATGAGAATGTATAAAATATCTCTATGTCTATAATTATCAACAGTTACAATGCGGTGGGCTCCTGGGGAGGCCTTGGCTCCCCACACACCAGCGACCCCGATGGCTGGCCGGGTGCCTGCAGGTCGGCCTGTACATAATTCAGAACTGCGTGGTCCTCCGACACTGTAAGTTCTGAATATGGCTGCACGGAGGGCTTGCAGAGCGAAAAAAAGCAGACGGCTGATGGCACTTGTTTCGGAGGACGTGAGTGCTTGTCTTCGTCTCAGACGAATTAAGCCTTCTCTATGTTATGTAAAAAACTAACTTTATTGGTTTCTTTGTGTCTGTTTTGAGCCCTGAGTGCACACTACCTGCCCTGATAATTCTTTACAAACCAGACCTGAATTAACCTGCTTTAAGAGGATAGTACTGAATAATATGGAATGAACATATTAGAAATACATAATTTCAGAGGGCTTATCTGCTTAGCAGAAAACATGTACTTATCCAAAGTGAATTTCACACAAAAGTTAAACTATAAGAAATAGGTTTCCAAGCGTTTCAGCTAGTGCCTTCATCGATGTGACTCAGCGTTTGAAGTTTTGGATGAAGTTCACATGAACCTTAAAACCTTATAACATATTTTTTGTTTTACTATAGCACTCTTTACTCTATTCGTCTGGGGAATCTTTTCATGTCCAAGATATAACTATTCATCAAAGTAAATAAAGCAAGTAATTTAAGAAGAAATACCATTATGATTTGATCATACACCTTAAACATTTTTGTAAAGAGCATAAAATCACTTTCTGCTTAAAGCTGCTTTTTACCTGCAAAGCGTGTATCAAACACGCAGGTCATATAAGATACAAGATATCTTAGTTACACAAGACACAATTAAAGCTACCTTAGCACCCATATCATCTCATTGTAACATTTTACCAAGGAACAACCCTTGAATAAATATTAGAATGTCTATCAGTTACTACAATACACAGGGACATATTTTCAAAGCGTTTACTCCAGTCTTTATTAACTCCTATCTATATATCTTGTGTTGTCTTTTCTGTAAAGGACAAATCCTAGGAATTATATTTATATGAAAGTGTTATAGTGTTGCATTTTATATTCTGGTTACAGTGTGTAAGTATATACATATAACAAAAGTTATTGTATTTCTTGCTCTCATTGTATTACTTGTATTGTAACACTTGAAATGTATTTGCTTACGATTGTAAGTCGCCCTGGATAAGGGCGTCTGCTAAGAAATAAATAATAATAATAATAATAATAATAATATACATGTGTTGTATAAATTGTCTGTATATTTTAATATTAATTTTCACAATGGATAATATATGAACATATGTAGCCATTTGTATAAAACATTCACCAAATGAAAGGGTATATTTTCATTATAAAAAAACATTTAGAGTATAAAAAGACATATTTAGATTATAAAATAACCATATATTTAAAGTATAAAAAACACATTTAGATTATACAATATATATATATATATATATATATATATATATATATATATATATATATATATATATATATATTTTAGCTCAAAGAGCCAGCTGCCCAACGTTTCGATATGTTGTACATATCTTTCTCAAGGGAGCCTGTGTTTGAATCAAAACATTGGAGTTATTTATAGGTTTTTGGCGGCATGACAACTACTTGTTATTGTTTACATTCAAATCCATGATTTATTCTTACATGATGTCATGGTGTTCTATATATTGTGACATCATTTTTACTTCTATCTTTGAATCTGTATTAATTCTAATTAACACTACTTTATATAAACTTATATTTTTATTATATCATGCAATGCTGGCTCTGAGGATCAGTCTAGATTTGGCCTCCTCAGCGCATCAGTATGCACAACTTTTGAATGAATTTTGTTTATTTATTTAAATGTTATATATTTATTGAAGTTAATTAGTTCATTCTTTTCTGTTGAGTCCCGCTGGCATAATCGTGTTCAGTCTATTTATCCATTTACTTTCTTTTATTCTTCTATATGTCGCATTGTCTAATTTGAGCTGTTCTAATACTACAAACTTTACATCATTCATGTCATGTCCCTCACTGGTGAAGTGCTGTACTATTGGTTCATTAATTTTTTTATTTCTAATTAATGAAAGGTGGTTCTGAATTATTTTATATAAAGTAGTTCCAGTCTCTCCAACATATTTGATTTCATCACATTTTTCACAGGCTATTCCATAAACAACATTGCTATTTTTACAGTAGGTATTAGTTTTTAGTGGATATGTGGTGTTCTTATGTTTAATTATATTTTTACATTTGTCTATGTATTTATATATAAAGTATAAAAACGCATGTAGATTATAAAACAAACACATATATTTAAAAGTATAAAGACACACATTTGGAGTATAAAAAACATATATCTGTTACATATACTAACACATAAAATCCTTATATTGAAAATACTATAAAATCGGGCCAATTTCATAACCAATCCGTATATAATTTATATATGAACATATATGTGTACACATAAAAACCAAATTAAGAGAAATAACAGCATATAAGTGTAACATATATTGCTTTTTATATAATGTGAAATATAAGTTATTTCCATATGGGTTACTACAGTGATATTACCAGGACAGAACCATGTTTAAATACATGGTTCTTAGAATAGGCCTTTCACATATGTTAAATAATTAAGGTCCTGAACTGGTCCTACGGTATGTTCCATTCAAAAACATTATAGTAATTCACAATTACATGCTCTATAACACTGGAAACTTAGCATATTAACCCTGCCCTTGGGTACTACAGTACCCCATGCAACATCTATTTAAACTGGTTAAAATATTCTATAGTAAGTCTGTCCTTTAGGAAACATGAACACAATTACAAAGATAACTATACAGCACAGTCAGGGCACACATTCATAAAATGAAACAGCGAACGGTCGCGCTGACAAGCAACGTTGAAACTCCCTGAGCGCAGGCAGACGCACACTTGTGTTTACACTTGAGGACAAGCGTTGATTAAGCGGAGGGGTAAAGGATCTCTTTTCCTAGCAGCAGATGAGTTAATAACACGGACATCAGTTTAAGACACATACTAACCTCTCAGCTACAGAGCTTTTCCTGTAATTGAATGGTAACACATTCGTCTTTGAACCATATGGGGTTGGGTTCGCACTTAGCCCCTGCCTTTCCTTTCCATTCAATTAAATGAGATTAGATGCCAAGGTACAAAAAAATGATCATTTTGTAATGGGCTGAATCTGAAAACAAATTTACAAACTCAGTTCGGTTTGTAGGAATCAGTGCCAGGCCTAGGTATAAATTACACCGGGGAAACGCCCCCTCACATTGCAGCAGTAGTAAAATTTTTATTTCTCAATCATTTATTCGTATAATCACTAGTCAGTAGAGCAATCTCCACGAGGACCCTTAAGCGCCAATCAACTGAGACATGGCTGGTGCACAGTGCATTATGGGTGCTCTCAAGCAGAGAGGAGAGCATAGCTGATGTCTACACCATTTCTGATGTCTATGGTCTCAATACAATAACAACAATTTTGTATTTGAACATTGGGATCATATTGTTATAGAGTGGCTGTGAAATACCCCCTCCTGTCCTCCAAAGAGGGAGTTCACTACCTCAAAAGGTAACAACTGTTACTTGCTGTAAAACCACAACGATTTACAGTTTGTAACCTGAATGTGGAAAAAAATACAATAACCTAAACATGTTCAAGAGTGTCTCTGCTCTGGAAAAAAAAATAATAATTTAAGAGCCAACTCAATAAATCCATGGACTGACTGTTTGCAACTCCCCTGGGATGTACATGGGTAGACAGAGCTGGTAGCACAGCAACGCTCAGACACAATACATTTACATCTGAGCTGAACACTTTATGTTTCTTAAAAATCAATTGTGCCTTAGGCTGGAAATGCACAGCTACTGCCAGGAGAGCTCTGCTCAGTATAGTTTTAAAAAGCCTGGTCTATGTTATTTGACAGTCCTTCGCTGTATACAGCACTTTGTTGAGGATATCACAATATATTTCTATAGTTTCAGTTGTTTACCAGATCATTCTCATTTTATAGCTAAAAAAAAATTAAAAAAACCCATGAGTGTTTACTGAGGACATGCAGTTCTGAGGTAGCAATAGAAGTTCAGCTGTTAGGACAGCACCAGTTACTGAGTTCTTTTCACTGTCAGACAGTGCACACATGCTTTAGATTATCAATAGCCTCCAGACTAGAGTATCTATTGTACTTTGAAAGAAATGTTCTACTTTGCCTTTATACCTTTTAAGAAGAGTTTACAACATATACCAATGGAAAAGCAGTGGCTCAGAGTTTTGGTGTGCACAATAAAGGTCTACCAGTTGGCAGCGTTTAGTGCACGTATTTTATGTGAATACATTTGCATCAGTGTGAAGCTTATGCCATTAAATGTAAAATGAAGGCCAAATAAAAAATGAAAAAAATGAAATAGAGAGGTATGCAATAATACATGTTTAAATAGTAGGATACTATGAGTTCACATCAAAGCAAATTTGAATTATTTATTTCTGTTTTCAGTACTGTAGGCTTTCTTTCAATGCATCATTCAGAACGTCAAACAATCATAACATTTTCAGTGCTAATAAAGCAAACTAAGTAAATTTAGGTAAAGTAATCCAGTATTTCAGCTAATCGGGGTCTGTGAAACTAGGTACCAATATCAGGTGAGGTAATCTGTGATTTGTGCGAATAAAGGTATGTGAAACCAGCTATGTATGTTTCTGTGTAGCGGGTAATAGGAAACTGCACAGGTCCCTATCTGCAGAACAGAGCGCAACCTTAACATCCAAGACATTCAAACATTATTAACCTTGGTTATTACACATTTGTATTTAAACCATCCAACTCAGTAACACACATTTATATTGTTATTAAACACTGTTATTTGCAGTATAGCTGTTACCAATGCCACTGATGAAAGGTTACTGCTGTGGCATGGCACCCAATCGCTTCATGTGGTCTATTAGACAATGTATAGGTCTGAAATACTGTAGATAAGCAACGTACCAGTTGGGGACAAAACTACAACCTACATCATTGAAAAGCTTATTTACTTAATAGATCAATATTAGATTAGCCCTTTTCTATTTTAACAGTGGGACTAGTTTATACGAAAAAACACAATGGCACACCAAAAAGTTAAAATAGTGCAATCGGAAGTTATACCTACTTACATTTACAGTGCACTAAGTATAGACTAACAGAGACTGACAATAACATTCCTTTTTAAAGTTTAAGAAGCAAGATGTTATACATCAGAATGCACATACTTTGCAGACTTGAAAATGATTGGTAATAATTGCTAATGTCACGTGCCATTTCTACCTGCATATAATGCGATGATGCTAGACAAAGTGCAACTGTAAAGCCAATGCAAACAATTATTTAAAAATAATTATTGTCCCAATTGCACTCTAAAATTCACGTATATAGAAAAACAGTTCTTGTTGGCAGCACAGAATGTAACAGAATTACGCTACAAAAGCTACAAAATGTGTTTTGCACTGGTGGGACAGTAATGGATTATCATTTCATCAAACTTTTAAACTGTACTAAATTCATTATAAATCACCAACAAGAAACATGTCCATGATTTGTTAGTTGTGCATTGAACATATGACAGAATTCCAATGCAAAAAAACAAAAACGTTTGTATGTTTAATAGTTGTTCCTGAGGACAATCTACTATATTGTGCTTTATACTAAGTTAATACGTCGTGTGTAGGATGTCTCTTATTATAACAGAAATGATCACTGATTAACTAGCAGACTGTCATCCAAACTGCACAAAATTACTTTTATAACAAAAAGGGACACCCTTTACATGAGGTATTAACAGTACAAAACAGTTTATAATTTGAATTTGTTTCCCTGTACAAAAAACCAAAAATGCACAAATATGGCCCTAGTGCAAAAAGCTGTACTGCTATTTATGTATTGTCAATGAAATGTTAATAAATCTGTATTTGACTAATATTTAACATATGTTATAGTTCTGTAGCAAGTTAAGGTGATACATTGGACAATATATAAAGCAACCTTTTCTGTTATACCTGTCATAGAACTATAAATGAACTGAAATCTAGAAAACAAAGCAGCCACAAGAAATCTTTAATTAAATCAGTTTCTGCCCAGTTACAGCAATACAGCTGAATACCGTAACAAATTTTCCATCAAGGTTTATTTTTTTATAATAACAAGACATGATGTTCTGTATCACTTTATTGACTATATAGAGTGCCAATATCACTCTGCAACACTACTTCAGCAAGTCAATTTGCTTTATATAGTGTGGATCAATCATTAGGAAGCTATTACAAAAATACTATTTGGTGTTATCACCAAATGTGAATTGAATTCAAATAACATTTATTTCACAGATGGTATAATAATAAACCATCAACAGCATAGGTCTGACCTAAGTCATGCATCTTTCCCTTACTTGCAATGCAGAATGTAATCGTGTTACAATTCACATCTAACCAGAAACGATTGTAAATCAAATAGTTTGTTTCTGAAAATGAACACTTGATATGATGTGTTGAAGAAAACACAGCATTAGCAAAGTCCCTTGTCACTGCAAGTTCCCAAAGCCAATAAAATAACATACATCATAAATCCAATCCATATACAGGTCCCACATCACGGCAAACATGCAATTTTACATTTAAGAAAATGTTTATTAACCGTTACTACTTGTGCTTCCTGGGGTCATTCAATTGCATCATTATTGTGTTCTGAGTTTGGCCACAGAATGAAAAAGTCTTTGTCACTGACCTCTTGGGTAGAAGAGGTGCAAATACCTTATTTTTATTTTTTTTTTTAGAGGGGAATAAAATCATTTTAACACATTTAAACATCCAAGGAACCATTTAGAACAGAAAATGTATCCTTCCCTCAAGTTAGTTTTGTTGCTCTCAGAAATGTTTTTCTTTTCCCATTCTGCCCTTTGGTCTTCCCTTAATCTAACACAGATACAGTCAATACTGTATTTCAGACTAATGGGGAAACTACACACAACACCCAGGTACAAGTAGTTGAAAAGTTACCAGCAAACAATATCAAGCTGTTCAAACTGCAAGGTGTAGGTTTAAGATTGCAAGTATTATGCTGTAGCAATGATACAGCTCTCTGGAGGCCTGCAATAACCTCCGATTTTTCTGAAGGTTGCATTCAATTACCAACCAACTGTGGTGACTTCCTGCAAGGCACTGTTATTAAATAGTAGGATTATTTATGCAGGGAAATTTGCCGTTGCATGATTTCACTCATAAAAGTTAATATATTCATAAAGCAATGGTGCTCTTTTAATCTCTGAAGAAACACTTATCCCCAAGAACCACTTGATTCCATTCCTATACTTGGGTTATTAGCTTATACAAATTATGCTAATATTTCAGATGTTAATGTCTTTTGTGTTCAAATCACCTGCTTCTAGATATAAAGCTATTTGTGCAATAGGTGCAATTAATCTTTGATTTATGTTTTGCTAGATTGAGTTTTTCAGAGAATACATTTATTTCAAAAGAAAGCAAAAATTGATTTTTTAAATAAAGAATAAAAAAGGCTCTTAGGGGTGCACTGGTTAACATAAAAACTAAATGTATTGAGAATGCAACGAATATTGACTAGTAAGGGGTTTTAAAGAATTTTGCCATGGAATATTATTTAGTGAAAGGTATGACTTACTGTACATTGCGTAGTGTTGAGGTCATTTACCTGATCATTCAACTGTCTTTCTGTTCATCATTTTTAACAGATATAATTGAGTGTATCAGAACTATAAAGCTTGCAAGGTTTTCAGGCAGTAAGTCTATAGTATCATTAATACAAGTGTCTAGTACATTCATCTACAAGCCAATTACCGTCAAGTTCCCATCAACTTGTAAGGTATATAAACCTAGCAGTGTGGAGTAGTGGTTAGGGCTCTGGACTCTTGACCGGAGGGTTGTGGGTTCAATCCCCAGTGGGGGACACTGCTGTTGTACCCTTGAGCAAGGTACTTTACCTAGATTGCTCCAGTAAAAACCCAACTGTATAAATGGGTAATTGTATGTAAAAATAATGTGATATCTTGTAACAATTGTAAGTCGCCCTGGATAAGGGCGTCTGCTAAGAAATAAATAATAATAATAATAATACTTCGCAAACTCAGTCCTGCCGTGCTTTCGAATTACCACCTCCACCTAACTCCCAGCCTTGTCCGCAGAGGGGGAGTATACGATGCTCCTCTGCCTAACATTTTTTGTTCACTGGGATGAACTCTAAATTTGAATCTAATGCTTTTTTGTTTTTGCAGGAATGGTCAAACATAAGTAATCTGCATTTTAATTCTGAGATCAATTGATGTTATGAATTTGTTTATATATAATTTTAAAAAATGAAAACTGCTGTGTACCAAACGGTACAACATCAAAAAGAAAAAAGTAATGTAAGGACACAAAAATGTAAATAATTGATAAATCAATTATATCAGGACGTTTCGGACCCCAAGTCCTTCAGCTGGATGGAAAAAGCAGTGCATAAACAAGCTATTAAAAACAAATTGTCTTTAAACAAACTATATATATGTATTGGATTTCAAGTTAAAGTTTCAGTGAACTAGTTTATTCTTTACACTGATAATCAGGATTGTCAAAATATAATGGAACATTATTATTTATTTCTTAGCAGACTTACAATTGTTACAAGGTATCACATTATTTTTACATACAATTACCCATTTATACAGTTCGGTTTTTACTGGAGCAATCTAGGTAAAGTACCTTACTCAAGGTTACAGCAGCAGTGTCCCGCACCTGGGATTGAACCCACGACCCTCTGGTCAAGAGTCCAGAGCCCTAACCATTACTCCACACTGCTGCCCTTACTTTACTTATGACATTACTTATTATAACATGGTATGAGTCAGTTGAAGACCATTGCAGCCCATAATGGGACTAATGTACCACAAAGCAGTACTGTATACCCTTTATCTGGTCGAAATTGTCATAGCCAACTATAATACTATGGCTAAGCACAGATGTGTAGACTGCGCATTAGCCTTCACTACAGATACAATACAAACTCCTCTCCCACACAAAGGATTTCGCTTCCTTTTTATACATGTGGCCACTCCCCACTTAGCACTCAATTATCTAATTGGGGAATGACCACACCTGTGATTGCTGGCAGGTACAGATTTAACCCCATCCCTGCCAACCTTACATTCCCCCACACACTATTTACACCAGAAGGGCTTCTGCCCTGCCACAAGAGGCCATATGTATTTATGAAAGTTGAGATTTTTCAAATTTAGTTTAATTAACGAGGCAGTCTTTATACAATTGTGATCAAATTACCTGGACATATCATTAGCATCAGCTCACTATTTTATACATTTGCTTTCTATGCTCCCTGTTGTACATAGCAAACCTGGCTGACATTTCAAGTTGTTTAAAATGTAGGGACGCAGACCTCCTTCTAAGATTGTAAGACAAAGAGATGCACCATTACAACTTGTAGTATTAGGAGGTTATAAATACTGAACCCCCTTTTTTAAAGTATGAAAGGCAACACATAAAAAAAAATGAAGAGCCGACAGCTCACAGAAATTTACCATATTTAAGTTGCTATGGCAACCATAAATTCTGCTTAAACAGGTTTTGAAGGGTTGGTATGTCCACGTTAACAAGTTAATTCATATCCAAGAGTCAAAACACAAAAATGGTCTTAAAATACCTCTTCCTTTCACAACAAGACCTGACCTTCCCCTCCCTAAGCTAGACCGATAACAATCTCTTCCTGGCCCAGAATCACCACATCAGCGGGAACCTGAAATGTTTGAGTATCTATTATACTGTCAGCACTGTAGGACTACTGTTCAAATATAGCTGGACACACAGTGCACACTAAAAACATGTCACGTGGGAGCAGATGCTGCTGTTGTGTGCAAGACCTTTTTTTTTTTTTACTGATTGCATCTGTGTCTTCTCACACAGAGGTCTGTGAAAGATTGGCCAGCATTCTTAGGTTCAATTACAGCTCATGCTAAAAAGAATAATATATCACTGTCTTACTCCTGAGTAAGTTATGATTGTTAAACCACTTGGGTGCTGTAACAGACAGACTTCTCCAGTGTCTGTGAGTGCTTAACCAAATACCCTAAATTTAAACCTTTATTTATTTTCAAACCTCAGTAAAGTAACCATGGAAGCCTGACTGCCATGAACACAATGGCTATTGCAAGAGAGCAAGGCATTGGCTCTCTCCCCCACCCCCAAATCAAAATGTAATATGTTAATGGTATGCTTTTTATTTAAACTGTCCACTGCTAGTAAATTAAAGTGGTTCAGTGCTTTCTGATGTCAATTAACGACTGGTACCTCCTTTGATGTGTTTTATTATTGTAGTTTTATTTTAAAATAAAACTGTATGGTAGAACATATATATGGAGCCCTGGGCAAAGTGGAGCCCTGGGCTCTCCTTTTATAAGATGTGGCTACTCCCAATTAGCCCCAGTTATTCTATTTAGCAGCAGGCACATTCTCACATGTTTTTGGCAGGGAGAGGAATTAACCCCATCCATGCCAACCACCACCAAAACACACACAAACACTGCAATAAAGAATTAACACATTTTGCTTCATAAAGTCTAATGAAACCTGCTGAATAATGTTAAGTTAACATATTGAATTACATACCGCTTTGTAGTTTTCCATATACTTCACAAAAACTGAAGTAAATTGAAAAGTGTGATATTTCAAAATACTGTACTGCTATTATGGCTTCCGGTAGACTTTTGCTATATCATTTTGTTTCTTTGAGTACAGTATATTAAATAAAAGATCTAAATTATGTTCATATAGTTTTATTTTTAAATGATGTCTCGATCCTAAAATTCTAGGTGATGGAACACTTTTGGCCATAGCTGTAGGCAAGTCTTACAGCAGTGTTTTGAACAGCCTGACGATAGTCTTGGCATAGAATAGTTGCAATAATGTAGTCTAATGGATAACAAAACAGGAAACTTTTGTTTTCTTATTGTGTTTTACCCCACTGTGCTTTGATCTGCCTTTTTGTATTTGTGTTTACACTCTGCCTGTGTATCTGTGCCAGTGTGCTACACCATTATTGGTATACCCAAGTAGTTCTACTGGAGCAACTCCGCACGTGGAATGCCATTGCTGGTACTCTAGTGTCGGCTATACACAACTGCAGAATGAAATGCGAAAACCCATTGAATCTGTACCCTATTGCAGACCAATAGTTCCATACCAGGGGAAATGAGTTACATAATCTGGCATTATTCCATAGATGATGTAAAGCTGACTGTCTAAAGATAAACAGGCATCAAATAAAACAACCATGACTAAGTGCAAAGCAACAGGCAATACATTGCATTTATAAGTACATTTACAACAGTAATTCTTTACAGTTAATTGTTGATCTTATATCCCTGTCCTAGTGTTTTTGAGACAATTTAGTGGATGACTAATGTGTCTAACTGTCTGCATAACAAGTAATATTATTTCCAACGACACTAAGTTTAGAGTACTATAATATAGGCTAAATTAAATGGTATGCGTTAATACTAGGCCTGCTTGCTGCACGTGTAAAAAAAATCCTCTAAACCTGATGAAAATCTGTTTCTATTCCCAGCTTTTTTTTCTCATATGTATATGTCGAGTTTGGTTAGGTTTTTATTTTTTACTTTTATAAAATGTAGTGTTTTTCATCTGTTTTTAGATTTAGAGTGGTTGAAAACAATGACAGATGCCAACATTCCACTTTCCAGACAGACCAAACCTTAGTCAGAAAGTTTCTTCAGGAAATGGAGGGGCCATCCCTGGTAGCTATCAACTTCAAGACACCTACCTGCCAGACACCTATGAAAGTGTAGCGATCTTGGTTCCCACAGGCAGGCACACCACACAGGGTGAAGCAATCCACACACAGGTGGAGGGCGGGCGCGAACCCGGGACCTCTCGCACTAAAAAGCACAGAAGATCGCTACAAAAGTGAAAAAGAAAAACTTAAGGAAATGTTGTCTGGGGAAAAGATTGCTATTATATTTGATGAGATGAGTGATGATGAAGGCAGGTTTATGCTAAACATTCTGTTTACTCCACTTGAAACAAATGAGCAGGGCAGACTGTCTGCTTATCTTGCAGATTGCATCTTTTTGGAGAAGATCAACAATACCACAGTGTCTCAGGCTGTTTTAGGAGTAGTGCAGGATTATTTAATTGACTTCAATGATGTGATAACTACAGACACAGACAATGCACAGTACATGATCAAAGCCTTCAAAAGTGTCCTGTCCAATGTATTCCCAAATGCAGGTCATATCACCTGCCTGGCTCATATCATGGACTTCACTGGATCAGCGTTCAAGAAACCATTCAAAGAAGTCACAATATTTGTGAATTGCTTTAAATACATGTTCCATCATGCAGGTGGAAGGAAGGCCAGCTTCCTGGCTGTGATGAAGGTACAAAATAATGGCACCCCAGTGCCCATGCCACCAGATCGGGCAGGTACCAGATGGAATGCCTGGTTTGTTGCAGTGCAGTACCATAATCGGTACTTCAAATTTCTGTATGAATTTATTGCTAAATGGAAATCAGTTCATGTCCCCCAGATTCTGTCAACAACGCGTTTCACATGATGTAGGATGATGACACACATGACATGATTCAACTGCAGCTGAAATTCATCAGTGACAAGTGTGAAAAAATAGTCTTAACTAGTACTTTCAGAGTCGAAAGCCCTGTGCAACTCAAGCTTTTGACATCTTGGAGGATTTGCAAGTCTTCTTGCAAGGAAAGCTTCACCCTTGCTTCAGAAAAGCTTGAAAAGTATTTGACACATGGACAGCCAGGGCTACTATTCCTGAAAGCATGCCGGTTGTTTGAGACAAATAAAGTGCCACTGCTGAGCCACAACAAAGCTGATTACTCTTCAAACCAAAGAAACTGAAACCTTCTGGATTTCTGTACAACACAGGGTGCCAAAATTGGCAAGCTTTGCCAAGACTTTGCCAACACTTGGCAATCTTTTTCCAAGACTTTCCATGAAGTCCCTGAGAGCACTTGTCTTTCTCTATCACAATCTGAGGATTGACTGTGGCTTGGCAGACAACGATGAGGAAGAAGTCACCCTTGGATATGAGTCAACTCAGATTAAGATTTATGCATACAGTATTTTTAGTATGCTTTATTTTAAAGGTATGAATTTAATTTTATTTGGGGTGATCTTTATAATGCTGATGAACTAGAATAAAAAGAGCTGATACAGTTAACTTTTGTTGCCAACTTTTTTTTAATGCTTCCTTTTTTTTAAAAGTAAATCTAAGAATATACATTTGAAAATGTATCACTGTAAGAATTCATGTTTGTTTTATAGTTTTGTTAATTTTTTTTGTGAGTCTTATGAAGAATATAGTACGTTTTTGTCTTTTCTGCCACTGAATTTATGAAATTGTGTTGCATTATTCCCCAGGGAGTGATGGTCTACATTTTAAGTATGGTCTATTTACATAATGGTTTCACATACTACAATTATACTAGGCCATGCCATACCAAAACCACATTTTAACAGTATGGTATCCTACAGGTTTAATAAGGACCTGATCCTGTAGGTGGATAGCAGTCCAAAGAGAATAAAACTGCATCTGGTACCTGTATTTTGAAAATCTTGCTCCTGCTGCTATGTTATTTGCTGATTTGTAGAGGTCACTTTCAGAAACCAACCAAAAACTTATGCATGCAGTGACATGGTAGTGAAATAGTATTTATAATGTATAAATGCCAAGAACAAATGTGTCTTAAGAGTGGATTTCAAATTCAACACTGATGTGGAGTGCTGAATGCAGCCAGGCAGAGAGTTCCAGAAGGAAGGGGCAACACAGCTAAAACTACAGCTATGACAACAATGAAGCGATGGTGAGAGGATTTATTATAAAAGAAATATTTAAACCATCATTGAATGTAGTCTGTCTGAGACGAGAAGATTTAAGATGGCCGTCATCAACCAGGGCCTTAAACTATAGGCACTATCCCCTATGAGCCAGTCTTCAATTTTCCAAAATGGAGGCGTCATGGCTCGATCCAGGGAATTTGGCACACACATTCATAATGTGGCAGGTGGTACTGCATGTTCATTGAGTGCAATATTTTTCTATTGTACAAATCTGATGTATTCATATCAGGAGCATGCAGAGCAACATGTGACAATCAACTGCTCACAGGATCCCAGGAAAAAAAAGCAATGCAACTCATTCTGCTTCTGTAGTGTATGTGGAAAGCAGATATATTTTTGTGACCTCTTTACTAAAGCAGCCTTAACCTGAGACACACAATTAGACATTGACATCTGACTGATTGTGGTCGCACCACCTGCTGGAGTCTGAAAGGACCCGGTGGCAAAGAATGACAAGGCTGCAGTTACCTTGAGTAGCACTGGCAATGAATGACCCCTCAGGGTGCTCGACTCTAAATCCTTTTTAAGTTCATCACATGAATACAATATTGTAGCTTTATCCATTCAATATCTTCGTAGCACTTGCTCTTCTGTAAGGTCCAAACAGGTGGCCCTTTGACGATATGCCCATGGGGAATATCTTTGGCGACGTCTGCGATTGCGTACCGGGGGGGGGGGGTGTAGCTACATTATCTCTTTCATCAGCTAATATTGCAGTAATCCCTAGCAGGGCTCCATCACCATTAGTATAGTCAAAGAGTAACCCATCTCCATTAGGACTTTGAAACAGGTGGAACCACTTTAGAAGGAAAATACTCAATGCGACCACACCAATCCTTCTGATTTTTGCACGGGAGGTATTTGCACGGGTTAATTAGGTATCCGCTTCTTCTGCGTAACATTCCTCATACTGTCGGAATTGGGGTTTTGCAACTGTTCACTTCTTTCCTGGCTATTTTTTATTTTTGCTCGGAACCCGAAAAAAAGTCTGAAATTTGGAACACTGCGCAAAAGTCCTCCCCAATGGTGGGAAAAGCTTTATATTCAGGGCTAGTAAGTCAAATCCATTTTAAATGCCTAGATGTTAGTAAACCTTAACATGCAGGGATATTTACCATCGCAATGTGCTGGCTTGAATAAAGAAACATGAGATCCTTTTAGTGCCAAGAGAAAACAAACAAGTACAAATAAAAACACTGCTGCCCAACATTGTACAACAGTTAACATAATTTGAAGCGAGGAATGCTGCCTGAGGTCAATTAAGAAATCAGTAGTGGGCAGAGGGCTTTATTGTAGTAGTTTTGCAATTTCCCCATGGTTATACTGTGCATTTACCATAGTTTAGCATGTTTTTTAATATGCTTTACCAAACTGCTCTGTACTTTACAATATTTACCTACGCTTAATCATGCTCTAACTATTCTTAAAGCATGGTCCTTAAAACCATCTTAAAGTTTCATGAATAAACCTTTTAAATTTTACAACTTTCGATATCAGACTAAGATGGCATTTTCTGTGTATTGACAATTATAAATTGGTCTGTGGCACAACACTTTAGAAATGTATTTTGAATAACGTACAGTAGCAACACAAGGCAAGTGCACTCAGAACTACATAATCTCACATTCATTAACACAAGTAATGGACTTAAGGTTGTTTATGTCATAAATGGTATAAAGTTTTGTTTGTTTTTTTAAATAATAAATTTATAGAACTTAACAAAATAATAAAGAGAACAATGACAGAAACTACAGTCAGACTGTGTTAACCACTCAGTAATTACCAGGTGATTGTAACTACCTGTAAACTGATTGCTACGTAGCAGTCCCTTTGGTGATTATTATTATTATTATTATTATTATTATTATTATTATTATTATTTATTTCTTAGCAGACGCCCTTATCCAGGGCGACTTACAGTTGTAAACAAAATACATTTTAAGAATCACAGTACAAGTATTAATACAATTAAGAGCAAGATAAAATACAACAATATCTCCTATACTCTCCTTCTCTCTTGCTTAAATGTCTTGGGAATACCCGTTTTAGTCTTGTCCACTAACTTCCTAACCTTTTGCACTAAAAGGACTGAAAAAATCTAAACGTCCAGAAGTCCTTCCTGCAGCTGCACTGATAAGAATCAGTTTTACAACTTGATTTTTATTTTACCTCTTGTTTCCTCAATAATGCTCAAGACCTCTAAATCTAAGGTTAGTGATTCTCCATTTTGGTAATCATCATTTTTTAATTTCTCTTCTGTTATGCTTCTATTTTTTGTAAGTTCTACCTTTCTGGCAGTCCATCTGATTTACCTAGGAAATAAAAGCCTCTATTCTCTGCCAATGTGAAAGATGACCAGCCTTACAAAACCCAAACCCTCAGTTCACCAAGAAATCCACCCAGTCTGTATGATTATTACAGTATGCTTATATCAGATTTTTGGTTAACAAAAAATGACATCTCATGGGAAATAATATGTTATGAGGAAGTGTCTTAGGCTCTTATTGCTGGTTATTTGAAATCATGTGCACACAGTAATCTTGTGCCCCATAGGAGACTGTGGCTGTGTGTTTATTATAAAGGATTCTGGGTCATATAGATCCCAAAAACATAATCTCCCAGTGTGACAGGGTAGCCGTGTGGTGACATCAGGCCAGATGCAGGAAGGACTCAGAGACACTGCAGGTACGGTGCAATGGTGCTTGCGCCGTTTTATTTTCAACAACAAAAAGAAAAGAAAATATTTAAACAAAGACACACTGCTCACAGAGCAAAATAAAAGGTTCAAACAAAACAAATCATGAACACTAAACTATACAATCAGGCTGGGCAGTAGCCTTCACTGATCCTACTTATTTTTTATCTTTATATTTACCCTCCTCTCTCGCTCTCGTTCACTCCTCCGAACACCCCACCCTGAACTGAGATCGCTGCAGGTTTATATACTGTGGCCGAAGGGTTTAACTAGCTAGAAATTATTCTATTACCCCTCGGCCACAATCTGCACGAGTTTATTAATTACGTGTGACTGCTGGCTAGTTTAAGAACGCACTAGCCGACAGCCACACATTACCACAAGGTTTTTTAAATGAACAATTACAAAACAAGACACACAGCTTTTCACCGTTATTTATGCATACATACATTATATCAATAATAATAATAAACAAATACAAAATAATACAACTGCACAGGGGTGGGGAGTACCCCGTTCTAAAATAAACAATACAAAAACAAAACACATTTTATGGCAAGGCTTTGCCCTGCCCCCTTTTCATGTGCAGGGGTCCTCGCCCTGTCACACCCAGCAACTGTAGAACACCAGAAAAAACAAAGGAGAAACTTGTTTTTAATTACCATTTTGTGTAGGTGTCACGGTGTTATCAGTCTATATATAATTATCTCTGTATCCTCCTGGACCACTCCAGTGTCCTTCTTTGTCTTATTGATAGCACTTTCATTCTCAGTGAGTGCAGGATGCTCATAGATAATGACATGAAGAAAAAAACAAATTGTTCAGCAAACCCTCCCCACTGACATTGACATCACAAATGTAGCAGCCTATATTATGCAAAATAACAAAAGACATAAGTGTTTAACAGTGTAATTTAATCTCTGTGATTTGAGGGCTATGCACAATTTCTCCAGATTCCCTGAATGGGTGTATAGCACTATGACACACAAGCTGTCTTCTAAATTCTCTCTCTCTGTATATACAGTTCAGTGAACCCCCACCTTGTGACCATCTCTATTATAAACCAGACCACCATTAAGACCACTCTCTGTCAATCACTCTCAATTTGGAGATTTCTATTACGAAGAGCACTCTATTGTGACCAATTTTTCTTGGCAGTTTTTCATCTCCCAAATACACCCATCCGACAAATAGACTGTGCAAGTGTCTAATTCTTCAAGAGTGTATTGGAACTTTAAATTATTATTTAAAACCTTGCATCAAAGAACTACAACGCATTTTCAATGCAAGTGCAACACTAAAACACATACAGACTACTAAAGGCAAGTTCTCTCAGCTAATCATCTGGAACAAACTCACGACGAACCAGATATCAAACAGAACTTAACTACGTTCTGTCTATTTTGATGCTAAAGGGTCATTTTAAGAACACTTGAGAATTAATAGGGCATTGTGGGTGAATGTACTAACCTGTGTCGTCAGGGAAGAATAGGGGATTGTGGGTGAATGTATTAACCTGTCGTGAGGGATGAATAGGGCATTGTGGGTGAATGTACTACCCTGTGTCGTGAGGGTGAATAGGGCATTGTGGGTGAATGTACTAACCTGTGTCGTGAGGCATGCTGACAAATGTCTAATTTTTAATATGAAGGATAAATAATTCCTTTTCACACTTCCTAATTAATTTGTTATGCACTTTTTCTTGTAAAACCCACTTTCAACTGATGAAGGGATTCATGCAGTCTTGAAAGCTGGTCTTTTGAAAAGGAAAACATTATTAACAGTGTGTGATTGGGGGTGTGGGTGAAACTGCTGAAAGACGGTAACAGACAGTGTCTTTGCACCCAGTTCTATTGGGGCAGCAGTGTGGAGTAGTGGTTAGGGCTCTGGACTCTTGACCGGCGGGTCGTGGGTAACAATCCCAGGTGGGGGACACTGCTGCTGTATCCTTGAGCAAGGTACTTTACCTAGATTGCTCCCGTAAAAACCCAACTGTATAAATGGGTAATTGTATGTAAAAATAATGTGATATCTTGTAACAACTGTAAGCCGCTCTGGATAAGGGCATCTGCTAAGAAATAAACAATAATAATAATAATATTCACGGGCAGCACACACAAAAGAAAAAAAAAAAAAGATTCTGGCTGCTCACCACACTATAGGTGTCTTCCTTTCACAAACGTAAGGACTGGTATGCCCTGGCTCAAATCAGAGAGGTGTGTTTGGAAGCTCCCTTTTGTAGAGAGGTGCTCCGCTGGGACATATCTGCCAGATGGTTAAGGAATCACAGCCAACCAATCTTTGGCTAAGATCTCCTGTAAACAAAACTGGCAGCACATCGCAAGAGCAATGTCTGATTTTCTCCTACAAATGCACATATTTTTAGTATTGTATATACAACAGAAGTACAAAACATGATACCAAACTGCTTTGTCTGATTTCTGGAAAGAGGTGTAAAATTATTTTACACATCCTACTCATAATCTTGTCTCACACTCTTAATGTGTGGTCGCCAACAGTACAACAGTAGGATGTAATCTCTGCCTGAAGTGCTTGCTGATTGTTCAGTCATTGTTAAAAAGAAAGATGTTGCTGCTGATTTCATTCCTGCTTTGTCAACCATTCTAAAAAAAAACGGGATACAGTAATACAGGCCCATTTACAGTTAACTGTGGATGCATGTCGTCAGTGTTTCCGATTTGCTCAATACCCTGATGTTGAGAACACCCTGCTTTTGTGGTTTTAAAATCCCTGTGATCATAATGGGACATGTAGATTTCTAGTGCAATTCATTTGCAATGTATACTTTTTAAAAGTTCACTTACAACCATATTTTCAATGAAATGCACAGTACCTTTACATTTTTAATACTTTTCATTGTACTGTAATTTAAATTTGATTTCATTGTTACTGTAACTTCAATAACAACTCAAAGTATGCATTTGACTTAGATTCCTGATAATAAGAATTACTGATACAGCTATAGCCAAAAGTTTTGCATCACCTAGAATTTTAGGATTGAGACAATACACTATGTAACACAATTTTTGTTCCTGGGTAGTAAGTGTTATTTCCTAATTGCTTATGCCTCAAAAGTATAGAAAATGGCTATTATTCCCCACAAACTTTGCTTTTGTGACCAGGACAGTGATATTTTGAAATTTACCTATTTCCAATGAGAAAACGGGCAAATTTGTGTCTTTTAATTCACATAAAGTCAGAAAAAACAACTTATGAATCCAAATTAACATGTATTTATACTAAAGTAATATAAAAATGACTACAAAAGATTTAGAAGTGAGTAGTTTTTTTGAGATTTACGATTATACTGTAAATCACTTTCACGAATCAGCCCCCAAATGTAGTCTCCCATCATGTTCTCGTTATACTGTCCTTGGTAGCGGCGTTCAAAGTCCAGTATATCCTGGTGGAAGCGCTCGCCTTGCTCCTCCGAGTACGCTCCCATGTTCTCCTTGAATTTATCAAGATGAGCATCAAGGATATGGACTTTGAGGGACATCCTACAGCCCATTGTGGCGTAGTTCTTCACCAGAGTCTCAACCAGCTCCACATAGTTTTCTGCCTTGTGATTGCCCAGGAAGCCCCGAACCACTGCGACAAAGCTGTTCCAAGCCGTTTTCTCCTTACTAGTGAGCTTCTTGGGGAATTCATTGCACTCCAGGATCTTCTTTATTTGTGGTCTGACGAAGGCACCGGCTTTGACCTTTGCCTCAGACAGCTTAGGGAAGAAGTCTTGAAGGTACTTGAAGGCTGCCGACTCCTTATCTAGAGCTCTGACAAATTGTTTCATAAGGCCCAATTTGATGTGCAGTGGTGGCATCAGCACCTTCCGGGGGTCCCAGCCGTACTCATCGTACTTCAAGGCGTCCAGCAAGGTCTTGATGCTGTTGTAATCCTCTTTGAGGTGCACCGAGTGAGCCAGGGGAAGAGACGGGTACTTGTTACCATTATGGAGCAGCACGGCTTTGAGGCTCCTGGATGAGCTGTCAATGAAGGACAGTATAACGAGAACATGATGGGAGACTACATTTGGGGGCTGATTCGTGAAAGTGAGTTACAGTATAATCGTAAATCTTGAAAAACTACTCACTTCTAAATCTTTTGTAGTCATTTTTGTATTACTTTAGTATAAATACATGTTAATTTTGATGCATATGTTGTTTTTTTCTGACTTTATGTGAACGAAAAGACACAAATTCGCCCGTTTTCTCATTGGAAAGAGGTAAATTTCAAAATATCACTGTCCTGGTCACAAAAGCAAAGTTTGTGGGGAATAATAGCCATTTTCTATACTTTTGAGGCATAAGCAATTAGGAAATAACACTTACTACCCAGGAACAAAAATTGTGTTACATAGTGTAATAGCCATTTTCTATACTTTTGAGGCATAAGCAATTAGGAAACAACACTTACTACCCAGGAACCAAAAAAAAAAAAAAAATTGTTACACAGTGTTATTTAAAAAAAAAAAAAAAAAACTATATGAAAAGTTTTGCATCACCCTAGAATTTTCTAATTTTGCGTCACAAAGTCGAATGAAACCTGCTTAATAATGTTATATTAACATATTAAATTACATGCCGCTGTGTAGTTTTCCATATAGTTAATGAAAAACTGACAAATGAAAATGGTGACATTTGTCACAAATCTTGACACGTGTTATTCAATTAGAAGTAATCAAAATGAGACAATTAGAAGTGGTAATGAGTAGTTTTAAGCTATATGGGCTCCCAAGTGGCGCAACCGTGCGGGGTACAAGATGCGCCCTATAGCTTGGAGGTCGCCAGTTTGAATCCAGGTGCACAATTGGCCAAGTGCTGTCCTTGGCTCACCACACACCAGCAACCCCTGTGGCTGGCTGGGCACCTGCAGGCTTGCCTGTGTGCAGCTCAGAACTGCACGGTCCTCTGATGCTGTAGTACTGTAGTGGCTTCACAACGGGCTTGCAGTGTGAAAAAAGCGGATGGCTGACGGCACACATTACGGAGGACGCGAGTGCGAGTGCGAGTGCTCATCTCTCCCGAGTTTTTGAGATGGTTGCAGCGGTGAGCCAGGTTGAATAATTGGGCATTCCTAATTGGGATAAAATCGGGGGAAAAATAATTGTCGATTCCAAATTTTAAAAAAAAAATAAATAAATAAATAAATAAATAAATAATAATAATCATAATAATAATAATAATAATAATAATAATAATAATAATAATAATAATAATAATAATAATAATAATAATAATAAAAGCTATATGATTTTTGCATATGTTTTGTAACTTCAGCACAGGCCATGAGTTAGAGCCATAACTCCTCGGGAACACACTCAGCCATCATTGCACTTCATAAGGAAGGTTCTAGCAGTCGTCAGATAGCCAACAGAGGTTATGCCAGCCAAAGCGCAGCATCCAGGATCATCCAGATATATAAGAAGACTGGAACACTGCTCGCCTGAATCGCCACCTAGTGTCCACTTACTGCGGCAATGGATAGAAGTTGAAGTGAAAGCGTCTGTGTGCACCGTGAGAAAGCATTTCTTGGAGAACGGTCTGGTGTCAGGGAGGCAGGCTAAGAAGCCCCTTTTGAGCAAGAGAGATCGCCTGAACTTTTGTCACACAAAAGACTGGGCCAAATTAATTTCTCTGACAAGTCCCTTTTCAGCTGTTTTGGAAACCAGGTGGATTAAAAGTATGAAGGCACAAAAGAGAAAGATATAAGCCAGAGTGTACCATCCCAACGAAGAAGCATCCAGAAACTGTCCATATCTGAGGATGCTTTTCTGCCAAAGGCCAAGGGGACAGCTATGAATCATATTGAGGATGTTTGGGGTCAGATACGACAGGAAATCAGGAAAAGTCAACCATGCAACCGAAACAAACTTGAATCAAGTGTAAAGGCTGCATGGAGGAATCTAAAGGATAACTCGACCCTTCAGCACCTCACTGAGTCCATGTCTGAGAGGATTAAGGAAGTCTTAAAACACAATGGAATGCACTGCAAATACAAGTACTACTATTCTGGCTTCCGGTAGACAATAGCGATATCATTTTGTAGTTTCTATGATTACATGATGCTAAATAAAATAACTAAATTATGTTCATATACATTTTTCTTTTAATAATGTCTCAATCCTAAAATTCTAGGGTGATGCAAAACTTTTGACTATATATATATATACCATGGCTGTTATGTTCAGTTTTAAAACTAATGCAGTAGTACAGCACCGATAGATATAGAATGATCCTTCTATATCTATGACAGCACCGCTATTACGTTATGTACTGTCGCAACAGCTACCGTAAATTTAGCCAGCTGGGTTTTGACGACAGTCACAAAAGAGACATGTCCGTCTATTTGGTTGTTTGGCTGTCTAGAGGTGCTGCTCCTGATCACTAGATTCTGTCTCGTGAATACATAACAATGAATCCAAGCAAAGCATTGGGTGGGATTTCTTTACCAAGCAGGAGAAAATGGAATTTGCAAACTCTGTCAAGGAAATATTTCATTCAAAGGAGGAAGCACACTTACTTAATGTGCTCCACATTATTTTATTTTAATGTTATTTATTTGCTTATGTATTTTTAAATACAGGCTTCTTGTTTTATCTTTTTGGTAAGAAACTATATCTGCGCAATAACTGTAGATAAAGCATTCTGTATTGGAAGCCACACAGTTATTATTAATGAATCACAGAGTTATCACTGACATAAACCAACAGGATGCTGTTATGTTGTTTTCTTTCTGCTTTAGTTCCTGAGAAGAATATTTATTATTATTGAGGTGTACTAACCACTCGCAGTGTGTTATTGTTTTCTGTAAAACCTTGATATCCTGTCAGTTAAGAAAAGGCTTGATGCAAAGGCTTGTTTTAACGTTGTCTTTGTTACCTGGCCAGAGACCCGCGCTTACAACTGTATTGTCATATTTTCTAAATATTTTCTTTAAATTTTCAAATTAATAAATCGATACCTGGGTAGTAAAGAGAGACCCGGGTAGCGCTGGGCAATTTAAAACCCGACGGGTACCCAGGTTTTAGGGTAACCGTGCCAACCTCGAATACACACACACACATATATATATATATATATATATACACACAGCTCTGGAAAAAATTAAGAGACCACTGCAAAATTATCAGTTTCTCTGGTTTTACTATTTATAGGTATGTGTTTGGGTAAAATGAACATTTTTGTTTTATTCTATAAACTACTGACAACATTTCTCCCAAATTCCAAATAAAAATATTGTCATTTAGAGCATTTATTTGCAGAAAATGACAACTGGTCAAAATAACAAAAAAGATGCAGTGTTGTCAGACCTCGAATAATGCAAAGAAAATAAGTTCATATTCATTTTTAAACACAATACTAATGTTTTAACTATGGAAGAGTTCAGAAATCATTATTTGGTGGAATAACCCTGATTTTCAAGCACAGCTTTCATGCGTCTTGGCATGCTCTCCACCAGTCTTTCACATTGATGTTGGGTGACTTTATGCCACTCCTGGCGCAAAAATTCAAGCAGCTCGGCTTTGTTTGATGGCTTGTGACCATCCATCTTCCTCTTGATCACATTCCAGAGGTTTTCAATAGGGTTCAGGTCTGGAGATTGGGCTGGCCATGACAGGGTCTTGATCTGGTGGTCCACCATCCACACCTTGATTGACCTGGCTGTGTGGCATGGAGCATTGTCCTGCTGGAAAAACCAATCCTCAGAGTTGGGGAACGTTGTCAGAGCAGAAGGAAGCAAGTTTTCTTCCAGGACAACCTTGTACTTGGCTTGATTCATGTGTCCTTCACAAAGACAAATCTGCCCGATTCCAGCCTTGCTGAAGCACCCCCAGATGAGTCCAATTTTCAGCTTTGCCCAACACCTGGTCGTCTAATGGTTAGACGGAGACCTGGAGAGGCCTACAAGCCACAGTGTCTCTCACCCACTGTGAAATGTGGTGGAGGATCGGTGATGATCTGTGGGTGCTTCAGCAAGGCTGGAATCGGGCAGCTTTGGCATGAATCAAGCCAAGTACAAGGTTGTCCTGGAAGAAAACTTGCTTCCTTCTGTTCTGACAATGTTCCCCAACTCTGAGGATTGGTTTTTCCAGCAGGACATTGCTCCTGAGCTAATTTAGGATTACTATTACAAGGGGGGTGGACACTTATCCAACCAAGCTATTTCAGTTTTTATTTTTAATTAATTTTCTACAAATGTCTAGAATATTTTTTTCACTTGGAAGTTGTGGGGTAGGAAGTGTAGATAAATGAAAAAAAAACAACTATTTTAATGCATTTTAATTCCAGACTATAAGGCAACAAAAGGTGAAAACTTTGAAAGGAGGTGTAGACTTTTTATAGGCACTGTGTGTGTGTATATATATATATATATATATATATATATATATATATATATCATGAACACAAATTTTGGCTAATTCCTTCATCAATATTACTTTGAGCAAGGCGTTAGCTAAAAATCATGCAATATATCTGAAATCCATATTTTCATTCAATGACAAACTAATTTAGTGCTGGGTATTTGAACTGTACTATTGCTCAAACTTGTCATCTGTTTGTAATTAAAAATTAAGGAAAGCAATGTTTTTGTTTAGAAAACAGTTTTGTGTTGTACAACTTGCAATAATTAATTAATACCAATAAAGCACATTATCTGCAATTAGACATTCTGAGGAAGTTTGTTGGTTTTAATATTGATGCTTAATATCCAGAGACGTCAGTTGATGAGAGCTGTGGCATCAGAAGCAGTGGCCGATATTTAAGGTAAACACTAATCAGCCATATCATCAATAATAAAAAGTACTGTAACTTTTTGTTTTATTTTTGAAAGGAGGGACTGGAAGCACAATACCTACAAGACATTTGTCAGCATTCATGGCACAGGGTAGTACATTCACCCACAATACCCTATGTATGAACTTCATATTCACATTTACAGGGAGATATTAATCTTTTCCTTGTCAAATATAAGATTTGTTTTAAGATTTGTTTTGAGCCAAATACTTAAAACCCAGTTTTTGAATTCCCAGTAATTGAATTTTTTGGCAGAATTAAATGACATTGTAGGTGCAAATGGAATAGTACACTAAGCTGGCTGAAATAGTATGGCAGACACACAAAGGGAGGTCCAGTGATCCTCAATGGAGGGTGAGGCGTTATAAACACTATAATGTTGCTTGACAGGGGCTGCAATTCATTGTCATTTAAACTGTCTTCTTGTTTATTAGCAAATTACATATTAAAATGTACAGCTTTTTCTATGGACATAGCTGGTAATCAAATAATGGGAGACTTCAGAGAAACAGACACAGCTGGTTTAGAAGCTACTTAGGCTATATCTTCAGCATATGGCCGTGAGTAGTGTTTAAGTAAACTGTGAACATCTCAGTTCCGGAGAATTATGATACATAAGAACCAATATTCTCACACTGTGCCAAAAGAAGCTTGGCAGACAGACTCAAATCAATGTAAAACCTCTCAGTAAATTAATAGTACTGATCAATTCCTGTTAATTCTCTTGTAACTGGCACACTGCTGTGTTTCAGTACATGGGCTCATTATTACAGTATGTGCAAGATCCTGTAATAATGTAATGTAAGAAATCAAAATGACAGTTTATATATATATAGCCTGAAGGTCTCTTACTTTGGCAATTCAAGACTCAAACACACAAAAGCTTTTTGGGGTAATTTTCTGGTTATATTTCTGCAGGAACGCCCAGAATTACATATTCATTTAAGGCTAAAGCGCAAATAAGAACTGCGGCTGCAAAGCATTCGTTAAAATGATGCTGACAGCGTTGCGTTTGTTTAGTACATTTCATGCTACACTTCCGACTGGTTTGCATGAGGTTTGCAATGATTGCGACAGACACACTTTAGTACATCTACCCCATAGTGTTTTTAAAATGTTCTACTGTTATGATGGATTTTAAATACATTTTATGGTCATTTTTTAAAATCTCAAAACCGAATGATGCAATTTCCATTATACAACAATTCACTCATAATCAAGCATAGCAGGCCTACAGCATTGCTTCACCAGGTGGCGGGAGCGTTTGAGTTGCTCCTCCAATTAAAATCAACGATCAGACTATGTCATCTGCCATTGATAGTACTGTACTGTGTGTGGTTATAGCAGATAGGCGTTTGTAACGGAGGTTTGTCTCCTCTGAGGAGCCAGAACAGCTGTTAATATAGTTGAATCTACACAACAATATATTATCTTTTTTCACTTTGAAATTTTGAGGAGGCACTGCCTCCCTTGCATCCACTAAGGAGCCTCCACTGATATATATATATATATATATATATATATATATATATATATATACACACACACTTATTAATTAAAATGCATGTTTTAGTTCACTTCACTCTGCATATTTATCAATCAGTTGGATGCCAAGATGTTGGCGCATGAATTCACTTACTAAAGCATGCCTCATTGAAAGCTCATATGATGTAATATTTAATGTTGAATTGAAGTGTTTATTCCTGGATGTGTGATCCTTTTAATTATTACCGTGTCTGCCTTGCGTGTATATAGTAATGTATGCTATTTCAATGCCTTTAGCAAGAGTTCTTGTCATTTTTAACCACTGTCTTTTCCTGGTCAAATCAGATCTCACTTTGCTCTTATTCCTTATCTTGTGAAATGGCATAGCAAACTAAGTTAAATGGAGGTGGGTCTAAAATACAGATGAGGAAAGGAATGTAAAGATTTTCTTCAGCCACGTGGTTAACAACATATTTATTACAGTAACTAAAGCCCTTATAAATGTAACACATTTTAGAAATCATCTTTCCTACAAGATAGTGGCTTATACTTTTGAGGTTCGACACCATTGTTTCTGTAATCCCTAAGATTATGTCAATAATGTAGTTATGTGTTGAAGAATGCTTTAACAAAGTAAATGTAGGAGTTCTATTCGTGTGGAAGTCTAAAGGTTAAATGTGAAAATGATGAGAAGCTAAGTCATTTCAGCGATGTCTTTATCAGTGTAATGAGTGAATGAGTGAAATAACTGCTTCGTGGTGGTGTATAAAGTGTCTGTTTAAATGCTAGACAGTTATAGTTCCATGGAATAATTTGACAGTGGAACCGAATTGACTAAGTATTTTCAGCCAGTTCCAGAATAATCTGATTCTTATTCATTATAGGATACATTCATTGAGTCAGATATGAGGCCATTTAAAATAAAATAGCTTTGACATTGAATCTCAATGAACATTTTATTTGTAATACCCAGCTGACATGTTATGTTTTGGAACCGACAGACAATAGATGAATAAATGTTTTGCGGTATTGCTATAATGATTGTAATATGAAATTTCCATTTACAGCAGCAGTCCTCTAGAAACATCAGACCTGCATAAAAAAGGAGAAAAAAGTAAACACGTTTGCATAATGAAATAATATGAAAAGTGGAGTAATCATGGACATTGCATTACACCAAATGGTGACAATGGTTTAGCACTTTGCTTAAACTACGGTTGATTTGCAATCAGAAGTGACTGGTACTGTAATGGGAAAGGGATGGCTGCAGAGGTTTTTCTGACAGCTGAAAGTTGTCAATCAATTCACACAAATAACCAAATGCTGAAAGTAGTTAACAAGCTGTATCTACCAGAAAAGTGTATGCAGGGTGGAATATCACAGTAGAGGTATTACTATTTTAGTGTACTGCCACTGCTTATACAATATACAATACCTGCCAATATCATTAACAGTCAGTGTGCTGTGAATTTAATAGTGGATACTATGTACCATGTCAATACTTTAGAGTTTGCAGGGGTTTGCAATGCCTGATAATTTTGTCATCCACAATAAAGGTATGCCAGCATTATATATACTCTTCAAAAAAAAGAAACGCATAGGTGTTTTGAATGTACTTTTCATAGCATTAGTATGGCATAGATTGCATAGTAAAATAGACAGTTCCCAAGAACCTTAACCTGTACAGAAATCATTAAGACATTTTTTAAAGTCAATTTTAAAGGTCAAACAAAGTTCAAGGTCAACAGAGATCAGTAACGGGTATGCCCACCATTGGCATTGTTGATGGCCTGACATCTCCTGCCCATGGATCGAATCAGAGCCTGGATAACATGCCGGGGAATGGCAACCCACTCTTGTTCAAGTGCGCCTGTGGCTTGGGTTGACATCATTGCACACGCCGATCAAGCTCATCCCACAAATGCTCAATGGGGTTCAGATCTGGTGATCAAGACAGCCAAGGAAGCACTTGAACATTGTTCTGAATGGGGAAAGCTGTGGTGGCCCGAGCTGTGTGCGGTTGTGCATTGTCATGCTGGAAAATGACGTTACGATGGTTCATGAATGGGATCACATGAGGCTGTATGATCTCATGACAATAGCGCTGAGCTGTCAGGTTGCCTTGAACATGAACAAGGTTTGTTCTGCCACTGTCTGAGATTGCCGCCCACACCATGACACTCCCACCACCAAATCGGGCAACCTGTCGCACACAGTTGGCCGCAAAACATTAATGACGTTGCCTGTATACCCGGGCTCTTCCATCTGCACGTCGAAGCAGAAATCTGGATTCATCACTGAACACCACGTTTCTCCTTTGTATGGGCCATACTCTGTGATTATGACACCACTGAAGTCGTAGTCGACAACGTTGAGGCGTAAGAATCACTCCTCTAACTGGCCTTCTTGCTCGGATACCTGCCTCCCGTAGGCGGTTTCTGACAGTCTGGTCAGAAATTCTATGTATTCCTCATACTGCAGATGTTGTAGAGATTGCAGTGGTGAACTTATCACGTAAATGACGTAGGTGTATATGTTCCATGTTGCTGGTATCGGTGCCAAAGTTGTCCTATATTGCTCTGGGAAACATTCAGACGCAGTGCCACGGCAGACTGACATTCGCCGGTTTCCAAATGTCCAATAGCATTATTCCATTGAGCTTCGGTAAGTCTAGGCATAACTTCAAATGTGTCTACAGAGAACACCAATAAGAAATGCAAGCTGAGAACCCTCCACTTTTATAGCCACATGTGCAGTGAATGCACGTGAATATTGCAAGTCTTAAGCAAATGGTGTTAATTTGGGGAATATTCATGTGTTTTGTCGTTTTGGCGTATGTCGTGCGTTTTTGATCCTGACAGTGTGACACTCAGCTGTGTTTAAACGTGTTTAAATAAAATATAATTCTTTTGATCAAGTTTTGTTGCAATTTTTAAGAGATTGAAGAAAAAATATCAGCTATGTGTTTCTTTTTTGAAGGATATATAAAGGTAATTATTTACTGTATTCTTTATTTTGATCTTAATTTTGTTATTGATTTTACTGTACTTCATAACTGCTCTTATCTGTTAGGTGATATTGTGTAATGTGATATTTTGCAATTTGATGACACTTTGTATTGTGATACTTTCTAACAATTGTAAGTTGCCCAGGATGAGGGCGTCTGCAAATAAATAAATAAATAAATAAATAAATAAATAAATAAATAATAATAGTAATAATGATAATGATGATGAACAATAAAATAGGAGGCTGTGTGGTCCAGTGGTTAAAGTAAAGGGCTTGTAACCAGGAGGTCCCCGGTTCAAATTAACCTCCTTGTGCTCTGTCTTTCGGGTGAGACGTTGTAAGTTACTGCAGCTAACGCATAGTTCACACACCTTAGTCTCTGTAAGTCACCTTGGATTAAGTTGTTTGCTAAATAAACAAATATTAATAACTAAAATTAAACTTGTAAGTACTGTAAACGTGTGAGTTCTGTTACTTGTGTGCATGTTAATGCCATGGCTTATTGCACCCGTTGCTAACTCAACACCTTGGATAAGTCAACACTAAATGGCATGCCCGTGCAATGTCGAATTAACCGAGGTTCAATATATTGAAAATGAGTTTGAGATATCTTGAAATCAAGTTAGTTTCGAGATATCTTTAAATGATAATTTGGCTTGCCATAGAGTTTGCAAATTCCATTTTCTCCTGCTTGGTAAAGAAATCCCACCCAATACTTTGCTTGGATGCCATTGTTATGTATTCACAAGACAGAATGTAGTGATCAGGAACGGCACTTCACTGTTAAACAAACGCACACGTCTCTTTTGCAACTGCCGTCAAAACCCAGCTGCCTCAATTTACAGTAGCTAATGCAACAGTCCATAAGGTAATAGCGGTGCTGTACTACTGCATTTGTTTTAAAACTGAACATAACAGCCATGTTAAGAACAACAACAACAACATCATCATCGGAATATGGCCAATATATGTCGCAAAGAATCCTGCAGCATGACGCGCATTTAACATTAATAACTGTATTCAAACTGAGATTATTATTATTATTATGTCGATGTTTCCAGTACTGAAAAAGGGTACACAAGTCTACAGATCTGAAGGGACTAAATGTATGTGTACTATATAGTATTTAAATATGTATCATGCACTTAAAACATTAATATATGTGATTTTTTTTTTTTTAAATCGAGTTAAGTTGAGAATTAGATTTTAATTTGTTGATATTCATGATGGAGAAAGCTTGCCGATTCTCAGGACACACCATTTCAGCAGCATTTCTTCAAAAACTCTCCATCAGAAAATGGTTTTGAAGAAACACCTATTTTGTGAGCAATCACATAGCTTGTCTTAACAGCGGCATCACTTTGCTACAAGCATTAGTAAACACCAATTGCTGCTTTTTCAATGGCTGTGCCAATTCAGAGTATTTATCTTCACATAACTTTCCTGTATATTTATTAGATTTCTTGCCATGGTTTGCTTTATAGTGTCTTTTAATGTTGCATTATTTCACAACAGACACATGTTGCTTACAAATTAAATACATTGGCTTTCCACTCATGTCCACAAAGAAATACAAGATTCTCCATTTCTCTTGAAGCACACAGCACAACATGTTTCTGGTGTCGCTCGTGTCGTAACTCGAACCGCTGGTGATTTATGTTGCTCATGAGAAGGAACTCGCTGGAGGCATGTTTGCATATGTTTTAAGAGGTGACGGTGAGTGAAATAATCAGTATGTGCTATTTAGGGGAATGTAAATATGCTATGTATGATCATTTTTGTTAAATACAAAAATTGAGGTTTTGAGTTCGTCTTTGTATTTTTATAACTGTCACTCGGCCCGCGCCAAGCGCCAGTGTATCAGATCAGGCCTGCCAAATGAAACGAGTTTGACACCCTTGCTGTAGATCTAAATTCATTGACTGCTTGGTGCAGAAGTTTGCTTGACCAGGTAAGCTTTCTACTCTATCTCCTACAGTATATTTATTTCTTAGCAGACACCCTTATCCAGGGCCACTTACAACTGTTACAAGATATCACATTTTTTATTTATTTATTTATTTTTTAACACATTATTTTTACATACAATTACCCATTTACACAGGGTTTTTTCTGGAGCAATCTAGGTAAAGTACCTTGCTCAAGGGTACAGCAGCAGTGTCCCCCACCTGGGATTGAACCCACAACCCTCCGGTCAAGAGCCTCCACACTGCTGCCCCTGATTTATCTATTCCACCCATGATTTCCAGGTGTTCTGAAATAATGAAGGTGTTGCAGGATCCACCTGATGGATGCCTGATGCATTGGGCTTTGCTGTTTGTCTGGGACTATTTGTTGTACTGACTTGAAAAAGGAAAGAAATAACAGCCACCAATGGGGGATGTGTTGCGTGACTTTGACATCCTAACCAACATAGCTGTCTCTTGGAGGTTTTTATCAATACCAAGATTGCTCCAAAAGTGCTTACTCAATAAAGTTGATAAAATCTGATAAGCTGTGTACAGTATATGCTGATTGGGAAATACTAACTATCCTGATATGGATAACCATTATCAGTTAATTTACAAAACAACTCTTTCTTGTGGCATTCTAGGGGCAGTACACATTCGCATGCCCTGCAGTAAAATATGAAAAACTGTGGCCTTGTGTCAGGCAGTGAGAGGTGTGGGTGACACAGTGACAGTCCTGACAGTACATATTTTCCAAATGTCTGTGTATTTTGTAAATAAATCATAAAGCCGCCCCTCTACCAGAGATAGTATTGAGGGCTACATGCCGGGTTTCCAGTCACAAACAGAAAGTACACAATATACAAGTTATAATTTCCACAGTGCACAAAATTGTGCTCTCCAAAACCCGGGATGGTGGTGCTCGGTGGTGTTGTGCTGTGAGGGCAGTGTCTGTGGCTGCAGCTCCCTTCTACTTATCCTCTGCAAAACACAATAAACAAAAACAAAACACAGCACTCAAGTGTGTTGGTAACTGCAGCGTAAGGGGCTGTACTTACGTAGCTGTGTCCCCTTTGTACTGCCAAACTCCTCCCTGTGATCAGCCCGGCACCGCAGTCTATACAATCGCTGCCTGCCCTGCCGCTGATCATAATGGATTTGTTTAGCAAACTTGCAGCTACGCGCTTCCTCCAAAATGGCCGACTTCTGGTTACCACCTACCATGGAGTCGGTCCGTCTATGGGAAAGCATACCACCAATCTTACAGAGCGTCCTTTCTGGACAGGGAGATTCAGTTCAGATTCCTTCTCTGTCACACCTTATGAAGAAGTTCACAAACTGGCAGTGGTAATCGATGGAGAGCATTTTGAAAAAAAGGTTGCCAGTTTCGCCACTGCAAAATACTGCAAATTTAAACTGTAATTTTTTATTTTCTTAAACATGGAGACAGCAATTTAGATTTTTCGAAGAAAGACTAAAACAACACTGTTCTGCTTTTTTTAGTTTTCATAATCCTCATATTACATATCAGTAAAGAACAAGTTTGTATGAGTACATACTTGCCATATAGACCTTTATGGTTGAAAAGTTTATAGATAAGGTTAATAAGTGTAAGATTTACAGTAGTAGCCAACACGCCATGAATCTCTATAAAAAGCTGTTTATGTTAAAGGATACTTATTAATACAAATTAATAATATTGCATTTCTAAATGTGTTGCAAACAATACACTGTTTATTATAAATACCCTGCAGCAGTGTTATGAGACAGTGTCATTACTTTCTTAAACTGTAAAACATGAAGCTTTGCACTGGCAGTGGGTAATTACAGTAATATTTTTGTAAACTTTTTTCTTGTTGGTAATCTTCAACATCTTTAATAACATGTTTATAAGTGTTTTTATTTATTTTACAGAACCTTAAACTGCAGCGTGATGAAGTTTTACTTCAGATTTTTCATCTCGTCTACATTTTTAACATTTATTCTCTTTATCTTCACATTTCATTTCAAGTGCCCAGAATGTAAAACGTATGTGAAGCGGAGTAACCTCACCAGTGCGAGTGTTCACTGCACCATCTGCACTGCTAAGAAAGGAAAAGCATACGAGTTCTGCCTGCAGTGCATGAATGAGTGAAAAAGACATCGCCCACGCTCTGACAGATGTGACAAAGAAGGTTGTGCCAATGAGCAATCCGAATTGCCCTTTGGTTAACTTACCAGGAAACCAGATTAAGAATTGTCCTTCCATGCAAGCTTGTCCAACATGTGGCAATGTTGTAGAACACACACTGACAGGGTGCAAGAATATAATATGTAATCGATTCCAGGTTGAATTTTGCTTTGTCTGTCTAGAGCTTACCTGTGTTCGCAAAGCGAAGCTCTTGGTTTTCCCTTTGTGCCAAAGATGTTGCACCTAGGCAGACATCCATTCTGGAACCGAGCAAAATGAAGTACTCCTGCCACTAGATAAACATGTATGACAAACATGGTATATAGGTTAAAAATGTTAATGTTGTAGAAAAAAAATCTTAGCAATATAAAATTATAAGAATTCGAGATTTTTTGAGTCTGGTTTGGCTGCAAAAAATAAATAATATTTAGAAACAAGATTTTATATATCAGGCTGTCTGGGTATTAGGTGTTTCTGGGATAGATTTAGGAAATGTTTGTACTGATATGTTTAACACCAATACAAAATGCTAGCTCTTAACTTTTTCTTTTCTCTTGCTGAATATTAATCACAATCATAATTAAGAAAAAAAAAACAGTTTTATTGTTGAAATGCTTTTATCAACTAAAGCTACCGTTTTAAATAAAGAAATTGCTGTTATTGGCAAAGTTTTTGTTGTTCAAGTGGTATAAAAGAAGACCCCGTTTATAACTACCAGTCGAGCTATGGTATCGTTCATTCAGCAGTTGTGTAATATGAAGGATTTTGTCCTGTATTGCTAATTATTATAATAAAGAAATAATATCTCTCAATATCTGACCCACTGTAGAGTAAATGTTGCAATTGTCAGGAGTCTGCAGAATGATATCTTAATGCAGCAAGACGATTCCAAGAAAGATTAATGACTCAAAAGGAATAAAAAAAAAAATTGTGAAGAGAGTCATTTAGTTTTTGTTTGGTGTCAGCTCTGATCTTTCATTAAAGGGAGACAAAGGGAAGTCTCCAGGAGGAGGGTATTCTTAATGACAGAAATTACAGAAACTTCCAGCAGCGTGAAAATGAAATGTTAACAAAGACAAAACATGTCACTTATGTGAAAATGTCAATCATACCGAAGGAGTACAATTATTAGCCAGCCAGCGCATAATTCAAATGCACTTTTCCAACAGCTGACAAAACTCTTTGACCTTCTGGTAGCTTTGTAAATCCTTTTGTATGTCACATACAGTAGATTTTTATGACGTAATCTAAACTATGCATCCATCCTAAAAACTATATATTTCTCAAAGATACAGTTGATGCAATGCTGAAGCCTTGTTATGTACATTGTAATAATAATGTCTAAGAAGCAAGTTGTTTTATATAAATCCTTAACTACTACTTTTTTCAGTCAAACACTTGGGTGCAAGCTCTGCTATGCACAAATAAATGTCTTAGATAGAAAAAAAAAAAGATGTGGGGGACTAAGTGTCAGGTGAAAATGTAACAATTTACATAGTATCATGTTTTAATTAAAATAGAAAAATTTGAATTTTAGCAACCAACAAAATATGACAACATAAAATATATTAGTTGTAGAATCCAGGTAAGTTATTTTAATTTAAATATTCTAATATTGTTTGTGTGAATTTTACACCCTCTACGACAAAACACCTGCCATTGTTAATATACAAATTAAAAACAAAATCTGAACAACCCATCTACATGAGCTCAAATAGTATACTGTAATTATGAATCTTATTCGACTAGCTGTTTTTCTAACAGCACTCAATGTTCCTTTCATCTCAACTTCACACATTGCAGGTGATGATCACAGCCTGTAAGCGCCACTAGAAGGTGAGAAATGTAAGCGGTATCCAACATATTAAATGCAGTTCATTATGTATATTATGGAAATTAGCCTCCATCTAACAGGTGAAAAACAGGTACTTGTTTAAGAATGAGAGCCTACACAGTTATATTACCACACGTGTCAATTATCCTTGAACTGACAGCCCTCAATTGTGGCTCACTTGCTAAAGGCACGGCCACTTGGTGTGCAGGTTCAAACGGCCTCAGCAGCAGATTGGCATCCTGGATTTGCGAGGTTGTAAATCTCTACTGGGGAGTGCACTGCCACTCTTGTCACTCTTGGCTGACATCCACTCTTGAGCTCCTGGGTGTAGAGAGGCAATTGGCTTTTTGGTGGGAAGAGAGGATGACCGTCAGTGGCTGCTTTGGCGGAACATAAACGTTCTAAAATTGGGTAGAAAATCACTGGTAAAATAATTACGCTCTCTATGTTTAAAAAACTAAATGTTGAACCAGGGCAAGAAAAATAACCTACAATCTTGTGTGCTTTCTATTTCCATGTGCTGGGTGGCATACCTGTCCTATGCTCAAAGAATATTCAACAGAAAGTGCCTAAGGGTCTCCATTGGCTTGTCCAGTAAAGACACTGCCGTGTGACTGCAGGGTGAGTCACACTATCAGGACCGCACTGGTTTCAATTCTGGATCCTACTAAGTTGCTTATCCAGGCAATTGAGGCAATTACAGTACCACAGATTGGGGTGGAAAATCAACAGGTCAGGTCATTGAGCAGTAGTTCTACTGTTTAGGCTCCCCACAAGTCCAGGCAGAGATTTTCCAAACTGGGCCCATACCTCGAGGGTTCAGTAACTTGGCAACATTCTTTGCTTAGTTTTGGTGGATGAAAAGAGACTGACAGTATGCAGAGGGTTAAGTGAGAAAATGGTAATGAAACACCATGAAACATGACATTCAATCTCATTATTTACAGCAATTACAGGTCATTTTTTATTTTATTTTTCATTATCAGTTCAATACTTGTTTAAACATTCCACTGAAATAACCAAAACCACATACATTTTTTTCAAAATCAATTCCTCAAATAGAGTTTGTCGTCAATTTAAATAAGTGTCAGTGCCACCTGTCATTATGGAAACCAAGACATTCTTCTTCTGTCAGGTGAGAAGACAACACTTCGATTAATTACAAGACCATTTGAGTGTTTGCACATATAAAGCTGAAAAAGGACCACATAGAAAGACCACCTGTCTATTGCCTCCACTCTGATGACAATATTTCAAGTGATAAATCACCTGGATGTAAAGACCACCTGTCACTTTTATGCAGTCTCTTGAGAGATCATTATAATCAGGCAGACTGTATATATTGAGGATATTGTGGATGTTGTTTTAAATATGAAACTCAAATGCGATGGATGACAAAACATTTGATTTTAATGGTTGTGCACACATACCTCATAGCATTTCACACCCATGTAATGTGAGAAAGCCACTCCATCCTGTCATTAGTCATGCTTCCATTGGAGGGCTTCTTGTTGTTCCAATCAGTTCCTACCTGTGCACTCTGAAGGAACTATGGCAAAATCGATCACAATCTAATAATAGCTGCTTGACTTCCTTGAGGATGCTTGATTGTATGTACAGTATTAAACTGTACCTTAGTGACTTCAAACCCTTTCGTGAATACATTTATTGCCGACTGTGGCTTCATGTGCATTGTGTTTTAATAACAGATTACAAAGCACCTCAGAAACTTCAGTCGTGGAGCTCAGTAGCGCAGTGTTGAAAGGGTTCAATAACTTTACTGGTCAAATATTCTAGCTGATATAAGGTATAGTATTTAAGGCTCAATGTGTGTAAATTTGTACAGTATTATATATGACTTGATATGTATATTTGAAGGAAATCTGTGGATATTACAGCATCTCAGTCACAATGAAGACGGTTATTTTCAAAAGGGAAGCTACTGAAGCAAAAGGTTCATATTAGTTCTAGTATTTTTTTTGTGTGTGTTTCTTCTGCTGATTTCATATTTCCCAAAAGTTGTCAACACTCTTAGGAAATATGGGTTTTGTTCATTAGTTATTCCAATTGGTTTTCCAAACACAAAATAAGGGGGGTAATTTAAAGCTATAATCTCCAGATTTCAAAATGCCAGAATTGGCATTTAAATGTTCACATTTACTCTGACTGTACACCATAAGTGTCTGGAAAACACTTTACCCCTGGTTGCTTTGGGTGAAAGAAGTACACTTTGTGAGGTAAAGCTAATCAAAGTCAGAGCTACATGGAAGAAGGCATGGTGCAGGGGCAGTGGAAAGGTCTCAACAATAATCATTGGATGGATACATATAAATTCACAATACACTAACAATGCAGCTGCTATTGCAGACACAGATATGTGTGATGAAATATGTTTCACCAAAAATGTTACACCATTTTACCAGTGCATTATATTAATTTGGGTCTGTATAGCTAGGTTTTGAAAATTAGGCCCATAATCATTTCTTCACTAAGGTGCTATTTACCTTAATTACAAGATTACATCTTCACAAACACCTACACAGTAAAAAAAAAAAAAAAGAAAGAAAAAAAACAGGACATGTCTACAGTGTTAACCTGCCTTCAAAAACATATATCCGTTTGTGATTCTTCTTAATGGCTCACTGCAAGCAACAGTCTTGCCTTAGTGAGAAAAAAAAGATAAATATGGGCCCTCAGTTTTCTCCCCAGGTGGAACACTCCAGCATAAATAACACTGGCTTAATAGAGAGAGTGCCCCTATTGAACATCCTTAAGTGGAAGAAAATAATTAAACAAGAAAAGCAATTATAAATGAACCAGAGAATAGATGAAATGTTGACCTTGTAACCAGTCATTACTGCAGGCACACCATATGGGCTTTGAGAATCATCTGCTTTTAAAATACTGCTAAAACAATCTAAACTCATGTGTTAGCGCATGCCATATGGGGTTTGAAATGACTGAAATTTAATTGTGTTAATTGTTTTGTAAATCCTTTTTTCTTTATTGTATAAAGCTAAAAATGTGAATAAGATTCAGAGTTCTGTCAGGTTGAAAAACAAAATCTGCAACATCTTTTTATTGGTTTCTATGAGTACAAAACAAATAACCTTAATTCTAGAAAATACCCCCCTGGCACCTGCTGGCTTCCTTCAATTGATTTCACGTTCCAAAATGCAAAAAGTTATTAATTAAAAAGATAAACAATACAAATAAAATAATATTAATACATAGCAGCATTCGGGTATTAGGGAGACATCACGTTCTAGTACATAATATATACATAGTACATTATATATACAGTTATATACATATCTTGTAATGCTGAAATGTGCATATCCAGATTACCCATAATTCTATAGTTACTGCTTTCTCCCACCTTAACTCGAGAGCTCCTTGCTAGTGCATCAGGGTTACACTTCTTGATAAACCTGCTAATTATAATACAAGATTTACTTAAGACTATTGTACAAATTACAAGAAAGCAATTGTGAGAATATCAATGATTTACCTGAATTGTTTATGGAAAATGTGAGAGGAAACAAGGGACACCTTTCTGTTTTGCCAGTGTAATTTACTGAGTATGCACATTTCTAGCAAAACAGCAGAATCAACTGAGTAAAGCATGTATAGATACAGGAACAAAGTAACATTTCAGCTAATGGCTGCCAAAGGGTACCATATCTGTCCCATGTGTGAGTTAAATCTCATAACTGATGAATGCCATGGGTGCCAATGAGATTTGAAAGGTCTTCCACATAAATAGGATTAATATGGCATCCCACTGGCAGTTATTAGATATTCTGTTTAAACTACACCAAGCTAAGAATTAGTAGTTTTACTCAAGAGTTTTTAAATTATTAAAATAAAAAAAAAACTCCATGGGGAAATAGTTAAAGGGGAGATAAGAGAAAGACACATGTTCATGTCTGAAGTCTGGGGTGTTGTTCTCAAATATAGAAGGCAATGACAAAATACATTTGGTACCTGACATACATCACTATTAAATGACAATTCGTTTTTTTTTTTTTTAACAATAATACGTTTGCAAGTTTCCAATAACAGTAAAAGTGGCAGTGCAATAACGGGACAATATTAATTTAATGCACTGGTAAAATGGTGTAACATGATGCAAATTGATTGTTTTCTGTAGGTTACTTTACCCATTAAATCTATAGTTAACTATATAAAAGTGGCCACTGTAATTTATGGAGATAATGAGAGATCACCCTGTGTTGAGGTAGCAAAATACATTTTACAATTTTTCTCATCTATGCAAATGTGAGAATGTGAGAATGTGAGTAAACCTCAGAAGTGGCTGCTTTTGTTATCATGGTTGACATCTCAAGAGGGTTTGGTCTGGGTGAAGTTTAAAAAAAAACAACAACTAACAAACAGAATAGTAATTTAAGTCATGTTTAGTTCTTGCAGCAATGAACACTTTTAATGGAACAGCCCGAGTAGACTGAGAGGCCTGCTACTCTCAGCAGGGCAGGATCCTCTCTGTCACTTCTTCTGTGTGCCTGTATTTACCCGTCCCATTTGTCTTACCCCCTTGTTTGTCTCAGAGTGAGACCCATCCAGCTGAAATGCCCATCTTCTGAAAGCAACCAAATAAAAGTAGAACATGAACACACTTTTGATTAGCAGAGGCCGAATTAGTTTAGATAATTGTACACAGAGGTTTTTATGCAGTACTAACCTTCCAGTGCTAACAATGTTTCTGTCTGCACTATAGTAACCAATTAAAGCTTAGCTGGAAACCCGCTTAAGGGTACCATCAAAACTAAAAACTAATGTGGGTGCTTTACTTGGTCCTTCAACATCCATTAGTTCAAAATGTTGTTTTGAATCCTAAACCCAAGTACACCGATGAGGCACTAGCTATAACATTTGACTTGGTTTCTTATAAGTTTGAACTTGAATTCAAGGTCAAACTTAAAGCTTAAAAAGCTGGCTTTTAATAATAATAATAATAATAATAATAATAATAATAATAATAATAATAATAATAAATACATCAGTGTGACTAATTGACCAACTATTCAGGTAAATATACTCTACCGTCCCAGAGAGGGGGTCAAGTGAAAGAGACAAAGTTTATTCACGACTAACTGCCTACAGTGTAAAAGAAGGCAAAAAACAGTAACAAATAAAAATGTACGGTCTTATTCACAACCCCCTGCCAAACCTCGGAGCCTATATATCTCTCTATAGGATTTTGCAGAGTTTTGTACATATACACAAGTTTAATTGTTTACACATAAAATGAACATGATCATTTAATAGTATTAGTCAAATGGAAATTTTGATCGTTTTCAGATGTGGTACAGATAAATATTCTGAACCAGGTGCTAGTTCTGCTTCACGCCCCAGCAGCCCAGCCTAATCATTTTTTTTCTGTGAATCTGCTGGATAGGTGCTGAAATATTTCCAACATGGCAAACAAACCTAATTAAAGACCATATAAATACTCTCTTTGATTGTGCAAATGTCAACTGTAATCTTCTAATAACATAACTAATTTTCATAAAACACATCACATTCTACTTAAAAAAAAAAACAAACAAAAAAAAACAAAACTTTCTTTATAAGGCATCATAGAAATGAGTACAGAGCTGACAGACTGGGAAGGTCAGTGTGTATTAAATGTATATTCTAATTTAATTGCAATTGAAAAAAAGTCTTGTATGCTGTACAGCAGTGTGGCGTAGTGGTTAGGGCTCCGGACTCTTGACCGGAGGGTTGTGGGTTCAATCCCCAGTGGGGGGACACTGCTGTTGTACCCTTGAGCAAGGTACTTTACCTAGATTGCTCCAGTAAAAACCCAACTGTGTAAATGGGTAATTGTATGTAAAAATAATGTGATATCTGTATAATGTGAAATAATGTATAATGTGATATCTTCTAACAATTGTAAGTCGCCCTGGATAAGGGCGTCTGCTAAGAAATAAATATATGTTGTAATCAAGCGTTGTTTAATGTTTTAAGATCCCCTACTCCAGTGAAGGTCTATTTATAAGAGAATTAGCTGGCAACAGTCACCCTTTAGTAAGGCTAGTCAATTTGTGTCCAATTTTGAATTAGTATTCCCCTCAAACGTTGTCAAAGTGCAGAAAATCCATTGCAGGCTAGATTGCCTTTGATACAATATTTGCCCTGGCATGGATTTTCCCCCCATTAATTCTGACATTATGGAGTTTAGAAATGCCATTGCGCTCCCTCATCCAGTCAGTAACTTTGGTGACGTGTTGGAAACCTGATCAGGCAGAAGAAATATCTACAGATTCAACTGTATTGCTATTCTTCGTATGTATTTCCCTTTCTTGTGCTCTTTAAGTTTACAAACTAGGACCAGTTAAAAAAGGGCCAAACTGTTAACCGACGATACACATCCCTCATCCAAAACATGCAATTCCAACCTACCTACAGTACATACTTCATAAAACGACCTCCAGGTTCTCAATTTAATAAAGAAAGTGAGCATTGCAGTTAATTTAATAATCATCCGCATACATATGTATGCTAATCACCTTAAAATAATCAATCTAATTTAAATATGGAAATTGGTTTTATGGATAGCAGGATTCATTAGTATGTGGTCTGAATGTTCTTCTTTAATGTGTAAATGGGGAATTTAATGACTGGGGGAAAATCTGACAGGTTCAGCACTTATTTATTCTACATGTCTAAAATACATTTATCTTTCAGCTCATTTATTTGACTTACCCTTACAGTACTTTAGAAACCGGATAGTGATTCCACTGTAAAGCATTACTGTAAAGCAATTAAAAGACAGAGATTAGGGGGTCTTCAATCACCTGTAATTAAACACAGTGATCTCACTGTGTTATCTTATGACTTTGCTATGGAGCCAGTAGACCCAGTCTACCAATTATTCTGATTGTCTGTTGCTCCCAATGGGGACAGGATTCAAGGAACGCCAGCTATGGTAATTAAGCCTCTACCTGCAATAAAAAAATGATGAATGTTGTTATGAGCCTCAATAATAGTTAAATATTTGAATGTTTTTACATAATGAAAGCGATTGAATAATTCCTGCAATTATACTAGAAATTAAGTCTATTAATTGAGGTTGTTGTAGAGTAGGGGTGTACTTACATTGTGATATGCCTGGATGTGTAGATATTTATAATATATAGTAGACCCTAATATTCGTGCTCTCCAGTGAGTGGCATCTGTACTGTATAGTAAGTGCTGAAACTTGTCAAGTAGTTGGGCATTTACCCTGGCCAAAAGACTCATCTGCTTTCATGGAGGAATGTGGTAATGGACATTGAGAATTTGAATTCCAAGACACCACACAATTGTAAGGATAGATTCTCGGAGACGGTTATTACAAATTGTAATCAGCACAATTTTTTCAGATTGTAGAAATGCACCCAATAAAGTTGCCCAACCACAAATGAACAACTCTGACAATTAACTTTGGTGCTTGTGAGTCATCTACAATTGTTTATTATTTGTCTATGAAAATGATGTTTGTTTTTTTTCTTTCAGACAAAAATGCGCTAATGTCAATTTGGAGTAAATAGCTTTGAGAATCTTGCCCCTAATGTTTCAAATGCACTTAAAGTCAGACTTAATTGGACTATTCCCTGAGGAAATAAAAAGGTGGCATTTTCTCTTTATTGAGGGTCCAGAATGCTAAACAGGAAGCAGAGCTCAAATGTCATGGAAGAATAATTCCCAATGTTCATTTCTCTGTTCCCTAGGAATTCAAAAGGTCAGTAAGATGTATGCCTGCCTAAAGTCAAGACGTCTACCAGAATCAATGCCGCTCATGATCAAAGATAAGTAACATGATTTGTAACAGGTATCATAACTTTTAGCTTTGGCAGACTAATGAGCTTTTAGCACATTATGAAACAGAGATACATGGAATCAGTTCCTTTACTTTATAACAAGGTCTGAATGTCAAAACCACAATGAAAAGAAAGTATTAAAAAAACAAATATTTTGTTTTAAATGCATAGTGGCCACAATTGATTTGTTTAAGTGTTATAGATCCTTACTTTTTAAGTCATATAATAGTTTAATATGTTTCAGCATTTGTGAAAAAATTTAAGCAATGGGAACAATCATACATGTTATTTATTTTTTTAACCTTATCAATACATCTTGGAGCTTCAATGCAGTAAGTATTGAAAAAAAAAATAGTAAACATGTATTCTCCATTAACCCTTTTGCTGCGGTGAACATTCGACCTGTTTGAGGTCTGACTGACATAACGTGACATTTGGCTTGTGTATCAGGACAAATATCCACCGAAAGTATACCGTAGTTTAACTTTCTAAACAGCTGAGAATCTGAAGATTATTAAGAGAATAACGTTTTCACTCTGATGAAATATAACCTACGATTACCTAGTTTGAATGTAAAAAATAAGTTTTAAAATTTACTTGAAAATTAATTCCTCTTTAGAAATGTCTCCATAAGTGTAATTTAGTGATCTCCTACCTAAAAAATGTAAAGTGTCAGTGGTAGCCACTAGTCTCAGGATCTAGGATATTTTTTTTTAACAGGAAAAAATACAGCATTTACAACACACACATATATAGGCATGTATAGGCATATACATGTAAGGGAATGGAAAAAAATGACATACCGAATCTAATGATATAATCAAGGCTAAAATTAGCATCAATTATGGATTTTACTATTCATATTACAATGAAAAAAAATGTACAAAGCTGCCACAGTAAAGCATGCAATGTATGTGTAACAGATTCTAAGGTGCTTGAAGAAATAAAGGTTAGAACTGTGTAACTAACATAAACATAGTTATTGTCCTACCTGACTTGAATCTCAGAGAGAGAGAGAGAGAGAGAGAGAGAGAGAGAGAGAGAGACAGAGACAGAGAGAGAGAGAGAGAGAGATCTGTCCCTACTGCCCCGCCATTGCAATATTGTCACACATTATGCCTATTTTATGCAACACTTTATGCACAGTGTTTACATGTAATCATGTTTTGTTTTCAAAGTGTGTCATATAATATAAGGGGACATTTGGGTTCATGCAGTATTATACTCACAGTCCATTAAATACCATGTTATGTAAATGCTGTCCATGCTGGCGGAATACAGATAAACACAGCTATTGTCAGATAAGCATACAAACCTAATTGAGTGTTTTAAGGCTAGCACTGGCTTCCACGTCATCATAATAGGGCTGTAGATGTAAACTATATAACGACACAAAATATCAAAATTAACGCATTTCAGGTAAAAACTAGTTTTTGTTAGCCATCTGTTGAGAAGATGGACATGTATTTAAAAAAAAAAAAAAAAAAAAAAGCAAGCCTGTTTTTTTTTTTTTTTTCTTTCTTTTCTTTCATTTTGGTACCAGGTGGCAAAGACAGATCTACTCATGAAAGCTCCACAACAAGTACGCAGGACCTGACACACAGCCTGGGAAGAAGTTCCATAAACACTAAGAACAGGAGGCAATACAGGCACGCATCAGTTTTTCCAATCTCATAGGCAGAAAATGGTATACTATACTAGAAGTAATCTCTTCAGCACTGGTGTCCCGGTGTACAATACTGGCGATGAACCAGTTGGCAAGCTGCATGGGCAGTACTGATTTCAAAAGCCAAGAGAAATATGGCGTTCAGTTTGGACTTTCTTTGTAGTAAGCATTGTAGATCAGACTAAGGGCAGCAGAAGAAACCGGCAAATCCCTCTAATCAGTTTGCCTGTAGAAACAATTACACATTTATAGAATATAGGGCTTGTAAGTATCTGTTAGTAAATTAAGTTCCTAACTGAAACTGACTGGTGTTTCAGATTAAAGTCATACAGATTACCACTAGATGTAACTATATATATATATATATATATATATATATATATATATATATATATATATATATATATATATATATATATATATCTCAAAACATGCCCCAGATCAGCATTTTTACTATACTACACAGGTATATCTTGGAGACTTGTCAGTACACTTTTATCTGTTAAAAACATCTTCATTAAGATGCACTAAATACCGACTTTGCTATTTATCTGGGGAGACTATCTGCAAATGACAAGCAGGTGATGGGAAGTGGTTTGGCTACTGTGAAAATTCAGAAACACAGTTTCCACATTCACTAGCTTGTTGGTAAATAGAAGGCGCACCTCAAAAATATTAGCATCCTCCAGCTCAACCACAGTATAACACTCAAGGCAGTCTGAAATGATGACATAATGGTTTACAAACTGCAACATATTTCTCATATTGACAAATACAGTAACTTTTTACAGCAAGAAATTTAATCTGATAATCCGTAACGCCTCGTGGAGCACCAACATATTGTCTGAGAAGAAGTAAAAGCAGAAAAAGACAAAAAGAGATGGTTTTTATACGGTAAGAATTACACAGTATAAAAGAAAAGTTCAAGCTTTAACTGGCAGAAGCATAGATATAAATTCACTCTCACACACATCTCTGCGAGCAAGACTAAATACAAGCATGTACTGTTAAGTGATTCGACAGTTGAATAATTTCTTCTATTTGGTCTTCATGCTGTAATAACGAAACCCATAGCAACACCATTTGAGCTACTGTAAATAAATCCCTTTTTAATTTTTTTTTTTAAAAAAAATTTATTTTTAGAATAAGAAATTGTTTTTTTGTGGTACACTGAATATCACAATCCAACCACTTTGGTGATAAAAATGCTAGAGAAAGCCAGCATTGAACATAGCTTTTAGATATACACACCTCCACAAACTCTTAATAAACTAAGCAGAAATTAAATATGGCCTCATTTTATTGTGGTATGGTTTTCTCATTCACTCTTCTGTGCTCCTTTATACAGACACACATTCTAACTGGTTCAAAACATATTTTTCGAATAGAAGCCAAATTAGTGAGTATTAGATTCTGGTAACATTTAGGCACAATGTTTCATTTCCGTTGGATATATGATATGGATAGTTCTGCTTTTGTATTTACAGCTGTGATGGTGTATTTTTGGAAACAGAAGTGGGGGCTCCCGAGTGGCACATCCAGTAAAGGCGCTCCACGTGGAGTGCAGGATGTGCCCTATAGCCTGGAGATCACTGGTTCGAGTCCAGGTTATGCCATCACCGATCGTGGCCGGGAGTTCCCATGGCCAATTGTGTGCCCCCCGGGTGGGGAGGGTTCAGGTTGGAAGGGTAATCCTTGGTTCACCGCACACCAGCAACTCCTGTAGCTGATAGGGCGCCTGCGGGTCTGCTGTAGAAGCCACTCAGATCTGTGTTGTCCTCTAATACTATGGGTCTGGTGGCTTCGCTGTAGACCTGCAGAGCGAAAAAAGACGGCGTGGCAGGACACGTTTCAGAGGACACGTGTGTCTGCAGCCGATTCCCAAGTCAGCGCGGGAGATGCAGCGGTGAACCGGGATCAAAATAATAATTGGGCATTCCAAATTGGGGAGAAAACCGGGGTAAAAAAAAACATTGGTGACGACTAAATTAAAAAATATATATATATAGAAACAGGCCCCAGGGGTAACTGGGAAAACAAAAGTCTGATTGGAAAGAATACAAATTATATTTGCCATATGTGATCCACTGCATTCACAGGAGGTAGTAACTAATCCCAGATACTACAGAGTGCAATGAAGGAGAAATTAAAAACACAGACTTGTGTTGGGACTGGCGACTTTTGTTTTGAATGTGAAGGGTGTGCTGCATGCAGTCATTGTTGTTTCTTTGAGCAAATTTGAAACAAGGTTCATAGTCTGAGAAATTACCGGCTTCACAAAACCCTAAATTTAATGCCTCAGTATCTCATTGCTATTAACTGATCCAAGAAAAACGTCATTTTCCATAAGTACTACCAATTAACATTAGGGAATTTTAATTACCAACAGTAAGGTAATTATTGCATTCTAATAAGCAGCGCATTAATGACCTGTTAAACTGCATTTCAGCACATTCATTAATGGGTATTGTTTCTGATTCTAATTTAGCATCCTACACATCATTATTAGGGTATTTTAATTGATGGGAGACCGACATTAATTGTTCAATCTCACACCTACCCACAGTTCATGGTACAGTATATGTGTATATATCAGTCTCTGAACTAATTAGTTTATGGCATAGTCAATTATCATTAAAATGATCACATTAGATGAATTTTCTGATACTACGAATTTTCTACATTGTCCCGGATAAATGTAGCCATTGCTTATTATAAATGACTTCTTATAAAATAAAGTCACTGAACACACATTTCCTGTTAGTGCAAATTATTTTGGAGCCCCCCACCCCAGGATGAAATATCTGAATAAAACGGATCACCCTAGTTCAAATAGCTGGGTGCAAAAGATATTGGGAAATGTATTCACTTACATCCAGATTAGTGCTTTTTTTCTGTATTTTAGTGCTGATTTGAGACTAATGATCCTACGATGCATTTCAAGTTGCCATATAGTGCTCACGCAACAATGCCATTTCCATGAAGTTGCACGGAAGCGTGCCCTACCCTTGCAGACAAAAAATGAAGGTGTTGAAGCGGTGGATAATGCACCACTGTACAAAAAAGAAAGATTTGCTGCAGATTTCAATATTCCTGCAAACACATTGTCAACCATTCTCAAAACTGTGGTACAATAATACAGGTCTATGAACAGCAAACTGTGGATGCAAGTTTTCAGCGTTTCTGATTGGCTCAATACCTGATGTTGAGTTGCTGTGATCAGAATGGGACATGCAGGTTTGAAGTGCAGTTCATTTGCAATGTATACTTTTTAAAAGTTCACTTGCAATCATATTTCCAATAAAATGACCAGTACTTTTATTATTATTATTATTATTATTTATTTCTTAGCAGACGCCCTTATCCAGGGCGACTTACAATCGCAAGCAAATACAAATACATTCAAGTGTTACAGTATAAGTCATACAATAAGAACAAGAAATACAATAATTCTCAAGTGTGACAAATCACAATTCAATAATACAGCAGATAATAGTGAAAGTTACATCAGGATATGATTAAATAGTGATAGTTACATCAGGATATGATTAAGTTTTAAATTCAAACATTTTCATTACACTGTAATTAAAACTTGATTTCAGTGTTACTGCAACTTCAATATAAACAGACAGGATGCATTTGGCTTAGACTCCTGATAATACGATTATTTTTTGTTGTTGTTGTTAATTCGTAATTAACGAGAATTGACTTCATATAAAAATGATTATGCATTTAAAAAAAAAAAAAAAAAAAAAAAAAAAAACCCTTGTCAAAACAACACTCCATGAGGGAGACACAAATTGTATGCATTGCTCTTCAGTTAAGGAATGGTGCAGCTTTGACTGAAGTCTATGTAGTCTAATTTCTTCAGAATGAGAAACAGCATCCAGGGTTGTTACAGCTTGGTATGAATCACATATTATACAAGAATGTCTTTAAGAAGCCTGTCAACGTCTTGCTACATACTGTAGATATAACCTGGTGTTGGGCTTCTTTTCTTATTCTGGATCTCATATATTATCTTCACCACATTTTACAGGTCCAGTGGTGATTGTCATTCTCTCTCTCCCTCATCTCAAATTATCTTTGTCTTTTAAACATGATATTCCCTGCTCTGCATTTTAGACATTACCACAGTATGGAATGCTAAAATTGATTCTCAGTTTTGATTCAAAATACAGGCTTGTCATACTGATATCAATTTACATATCAAATATTTTTAGCAAGCAGATTACTAGTCAAAATGAACCACTCCATGTCTGGATGTATTACCCTCCCCCCCCCCCCCGCCGCCCCTTTTAAACAACAACTCAGACTCCTGTATTCCCCCCACAAATTGGAACAGCAGCATAGAAATCAGACTGGAAAGAGCAGATATTGCTAGACCTTGCTTTTATTTTACATGCTGCAGAGCAATCAATGACACTTCAATAGTGTCAATTCATGAGTTGAGAGCTCCATTTTCAAATGCAAAGCACAGTGCATTAGTCATTGATAGTATCTTAGCTTTGCAGATGAGACCACATTGTTTTCCGTGGAGAGAACCTGGCATTTCCACTAGTGAAGCAAACATTTAACTAGCTAAGAAAATGATAACATTTCACATGCACCCGCAGAATGCACTAGGTGTACATAACAGGATAATTGATGAAAATGCCTGAATAGTTGTTTTCTGCATTACATTACGATGGGTTTCCAAAATGTAATTAAAATTACATGACCCACTTCATAAAGCTAATGGATGAAATTGTGTGTAAACTTAGTAAAGCCGCTGACTTACCATGCAGCTCAATACTTTAATTGCTTTATTTTATTTTTTTACAATGTGTGTTTGTTGTATTCAAGTAATTGTAGCAAACACAATCATTCCAGAAATTTTAGTGATTTTTGCAATTCCATCAGCTGCATAGTTCACGGAGCGGGAGTCTGGGCTATTAGAATAGTTTGTTAGTTCGTAGGTTGAGTTGGTAGAGGAGAGACCTCTAGAGAAAACATATAAACTAGGTTGTCTTGCTGTATGGGGAGAGGTGTGGCCTCCAAGACTGTGCACAGCTTCCCTCGAGGATAGGTAGCGGATGCAAACCTGAATCCCTTGAGGGTGGAATAGGTAGCGGATGCAAACTTGAAAATTGAACGGATAGAAAAGTAGTTATCCTGTTTATTGGAGAGCTGCTTGCGGTGGGAGCAGAGCTCCCTCAGGGAATCTAGAAATAGGTCGAATGTAGAAAGGTTAGTTGGGACATTGAGCGCCAAGCATACAGCAGGGGTGGCGTATGCTGACCCGAGGTTGGGGCAGTGAGATCACTTGCCTCCCAATAAAAGGACCCCCGGCTCCATAGCAGTTCCCCAAAACTGTGCAACAAACAAGATGAGAGACCACGTGCCAACGCATAGGAAAAACACACGAGACAACAAAAAGAGGGTTAGATAAATGTATGGATTATGTGTATGTATAAACTCTACCTATATCTCTCTCGCTCAGTGGAGAGGAAAACCCCCCTCGTGGGGGGAAACCTCTGGTCCTGAAGAGGAGATAGTCCCCACTCCAGGCAAGCTAGCAATACTTTGTTGGGCAGTGGAAATGTCAGAAATGGAAGCGCGAATGTACAAGTCAACTGCTGAAGAGGACCAGTGCCCCAGACTCTTAATCAGATGCTGGTTCATTCTCGCCTTGGCTGCCGATGTTGCTGCCCCAATCCTGAAGAAGTGAGGGGTGTAGAACTGGGGCGGGAGGCCTGCCTTGGAGATCAGAGAGGCCAGGTGGGAAGAGAACCAATGTCTCAATATGACTGAGCGGGAAGGATCCACAAACAACGGGTCTGATGGGAGGAGGGGTTTTCTGAGTGCGAGGTATCTAGACATGGAGCTGTAAGGGCAGAGAGGAGAGTTGATCTTTGACAGTTGAATAACTGGCCTTGACGGGGGTGATCTGTCTTGGAAGTGCATAGTTGGAGAATTAATTGGGATCCCGGAACAGTAAGAGGTCGCAGGAATGGATGCTGATGGAAGGAAAACTGGCGACTAATGGAACTGTGAACTCTGCGCATCTGTGGAATCCAAAAAAAGCGGTTAAACACATTGTCTCCATGAGTAGGTTGCTGAAAGATTGAAGCAGACATTTTGAAGGATTTGTATTAAAGTGAATAAAATGTACACAGATATTGGTAGCCGCGCTGGGGAAGATGGGGCTGTGCTTTTCATGATTCCTCTCAGGTGTCAGGCGGACTATCGGAATGGACAGCAAGATGGGGGAAGGAACTGCCAAAAAGTGATGGTGATACTGGATCCCGCTAATGTATGATTTAATTGTGCCTGGAGCCAGATGGAGAGAGTCTCTTGCGTGAACAATGAAAGCGAGGATCCAGTCTTGATTGAACGGAATAGGAAGAATCCGATTTTGAGCACAGAAGGCTGAATAGCAGCTCCAGCCTGTGGTGTAAGATGACCTTGTGGATGGAGCGAGAGCTAAAGCCATGTAGTTTTTGGCAGATTGAAGGAGCTTGGATAGAGTTGAGTTTAGCTGAACACCAGGTGCTGGAATAGCGGAACCTGCAATGGAACTGGAGCTGCTGCTGGAATCAGCTGGCGGAATCTGGTGATCTTCAATGATTTGTCACCTGACATGAGGAGCCATAGTGTGATTTCTGACAACAGGAGCTAGCTGTGGAACGTTGAGAGTGGCTGTTGCCAGGTTGTAGGTGGGGACGTCAGTTGCAGGGACCGGAAGTGTTGGACCGGAAGAGACGGTGGCCGTGACAAAAGTACCTGGAGAAATGGCGATTGCTGCAGAGTTGGAAGCAACTTGTTTGTTCATATCGTTGCACCGTGTATTGATTGACGCAACTGAAATGGCAATGGGATGTTTGAGGGCCTTCATGTCCTCGAAAATGTTGTTGTGAATTTGAAAAATTGGATCTGTTTCGGCTGCATCTCCAGGTTGCTGAACTGGTGTGCTGAGAGAGGAGGCAGGGACCATGACTGGAGAGGGGCAGCGGCGGCGGCCTGTCCTGGGACTCTGAGCTGGCGGGTTTGCTGAAGTATGTCTGCGAGAAGGAAGGAATATGGGTATAGCAGATATGAAGGTACAGTACATTTTAAACAGCGCCATACGATGGCTTCCAGTTGGGATGTTGATGTTGTTATCATGCTGGGTTTTTGAAAGTTTGGCAAGCAGCCAATCTTTATAAAATAGCTGCTCCGGAGATTGGTGGCGGAAGCGTTTTGATCTCTGTAGTGCCGGGGCAGAAAGTCTGGTTGCTGGGTAGAGGTCGGTGTACGAAGTAGAAGGCACTGGATTTCAATCTGTAAATGTGAAGGAGAGGTTTTGAGGAGAATCCAGCAGGGATGATTCCTGGTCCGAGTTGTCAGAAAGATAGATGTGACTAAGATTTAAATAGGATTTAGATGATAATTGACAGAGATAAATGATGAGTGACAGGCTGAAAGTAGAAAAGCCCTAGCTCCCGCCCCTGAACTCCACTTAAAGGTTAACATGTCCCAAATGTTAAATTTTAATTTTAAATACCAGTACATGACTTGTACTTCTTTAAGTTAAAGGAAGCTCTCAGTTTCTATGGCTTATCCTGTTTGCATCTGAACTTCCTAGGTCCCTTTACCTCAGCAATGTCTTCTGGGTCAAAGCATGTTACTGGCTGAAAGCACGCCAGTCAATAGGGGAAGCCGCTGATTGGTTATTGACAGGAAAGAAACCTTTGAAGTCGTAAGGACAATTTCACATTGCAGGTGAAATAACCCAGGAAGTACAAGACTGTATAAAAGCACAGCTTGTAAACCGTTTTCTTGAACCTAGTGTAGTACCAGATATCATGTTTTCAAATGAAAATACATGAAAATACATTTTAAAAACTGCACATTTGAGACCTATGTAATAAATGGATGTGCATGGCAGATCCATATTAAGGTATTATTTTGTTAGCAACAGTTACTTTAAGATTTATCAATACTTAACATCACCTTACAGGTACCATTTCTTAAATTCCCTGAATTACTTACATTATTAAAAGTCGATTACTTATTTGGTGCTAATGGGACTATTACTGGTAATTAAATTAAAATGCTCGTAAATTGACAAATTATTTTACCATTTTTAAGTAATTCAGTTTTTCTTATACATTATTTATTGTAAGTTCTGATTTTAAATTCCACTAAAAGTAAGTTAATATATGTAAAAGGCAGAATTACATGTTGACCTCTTTAAAAAACACTTTTTGAAGCTGTAGCACATTGTACCGTGCTTTCTTAATTTTCATTGTGACTGAAACCTGAACTTCATGTCCCTTCTTTAGTGTTAAGTAAACAGCTGTCAGTCCTGCTTGTGGTGAACATCCTTTCTAGAGGTGAACAGCAGTCCCTGGTCATGCCTTTACCGCTTAACACACTGCATATAAACATTCTTGAAACCATATAAACCAACGGCACCTTTTCATTTGCCAGCCTAAATTGAAATATCTGAGCTGATGTCAATTTTATTGGTTTGTCTATTTATACCAGCAGTCTTCACATGTGTAGTGGCTTTAATCTCACTCACAACACTCTGTTTTATCCTTTAGTGCCAGAGCTCATGAAAAACTAATTGAACCTGTATCCGGGAATTGATGACTATTTCTTGCCTTGCTTTCTGCAATCTATCAAAATCAGTAATAATTTAATCTCATTCTTCAAAGGTTATTATTAATGTCTGCTATACAAGTTTGGCTCTCTCAAGGGTAATTACTTATTTTTGTTTTCAACACCTTTTGTAACAGATGTTCTCTTAAACTACAGAAACAAATGCATCAAACTATTTGTGCCGGGTCTCCACTGCAACTGCATTATGCTAGTGATCCTATGATCAGACTGGGTGTTTCTAATTTGTAACATCCCTAGCCAATATAGTGCAGTCCACTATGACTGAGATGCAAAAACAATTTGCATCACTGCTACAGCACAGGAGGGACACAAACATTGATGTTTGTTGGTATAAAGGCAGTACATAAGTTATAAAAGTTGACTTTTAAATGCTCATTTTACATTTCCACTCGCTTGCCCACAATAGTGGGACAAATTTTAATTCTCTAAAAACCTTTGTGATAAAAATGAACATTTAAAAGTCAATGACTGAATTAAATCTGAAACCAAGCAGCAGAGTTTTATATCAGTATCTGGTTTCAGATCGTTGTTTTTCAACTTTGCCAAAAAAAATTTTTTTGCAATGTTGATGAGCATGCCATTTACAGTAGTACAGTGCTCCCCTTTTATAACGCTGTAGTCAGGAGCCACAGTTAAATGACTTTTCTGCCTTATACCGAGAATACTAGTGTTAGAGTAATGGCATTATGGGGCAAATGGGAGCCATGACTGTACCGCCTTATAACCTGTTCCGCAGTATAAAAGGTTGTCTTATAAAAGGGGAGCACTGTACTTATATTATTCATCTGTCCCATTTCGTCTTGGAGGGTATCTAACTATCAAGGGGGTGACATTTTGTTGGTAGGTAAGCTGTTCACAACAGGGGAAATGGCCCTTTGGTCATCAGTGTAGGTGGCATTTCCTTTAGGTGTAGGAAATGTTTATATATACAAAAGCTGTTTTCTAGGTTTATCCAAAATACATTTGGAAGTCAGGCTAAATTAATGTACACTCAATGTGCTGAAGGCCTGTTCACATAAAACAAATGTCACAAGTGACGTTTTATTAATTATTATTTTGTGCACTGAAATGATTTATTATTGTGTTTTCCGTTTACGATGTACCCTTACTTGATTTGTTTTTCTTTTGTTATTGCACTTTGGAATCTGCACGTTCAAATCACTGTTTATTTTTCTGTGCACACTATTTTGCCATCTGCATGAGCACTTCCCCTACATTAGTAGGAAGTCCCACCCCACACCCAGTCAAGCGAATGAGAGTATCCAGGGGGTTATAAAAGAGGAAGGACAGGAAGGAGGAAGGAGCGGTGTAGGGAAGCAGTCTGGTTGTGGCTGCTGAAGGAAAACTGGTTGCTGGAATCGTTAAACGGACGGAAGAGAAGGAAAGTAGGAAGAGAGTCTTGGCTACCCTGAAAGAAGGGTTCTGGCTTTAGGGTAATTTTTTTGGATTCCATTGTTTTGTTTTGGGATTTTTGTTGTTTTGGGACTGCTACAATTTTTCTGTTTATTTTTTGGATTTTCTTTTTTTGTTTATGTACCGCACCAACTTTTTGTGACTGCTTTTCATATCTCGTCATATTGGGCTGTTTTTTTGAAAGGTACCAGACAGAAACTCATTGGGATTTTAGAAAGACGTTTTTTGGAGCGGTATTTATTTTTGGTCGTGCTTGTGTTTGGCTGGGCTACATTGCAGGGAATGTCCAGGTTTGAGTAGACAGTGCCAGGAGTCCTGTGATCAGTGAATTGAGAGAAGGGAAGTGACGTTCATTATTATTCACTTATTTTTTGGAGACTTTGATATATTACAATCTGTATATCCATAACTTATATTTATCCACCCTGAGTCGGCTCTTTGTTCTGTCAGGGTACACCTGAAGCCCACCAGGCTGATACTTACCGGTTCCACGTCGGAGATCGAGGTCCAGGGGTCCATTCCAGGGTGATACTTACCTGTCCACCATTGGGGGTCAAAGCCCAATGGTCCAGTCCAGGGTGCAACAGTCGGGTTCCAGAACCGGAGAGAGAGGGAGGGAGGGAGATACGTGAGAGTTAGAGATAAGCTAAGGGGAAGTAACCAGCTAGAACACAGGAGTGTATGAGAAAGCTTTACTTACCGTTGTATATGTTTCTGACTGTCTCCTTCTTTGCCACCCCTTCCCCCTCTCAGGTTTCTTGGGATCTCCATCTTCATCTTCTTCAGTGGGTTGGCGTATCATTGTACTGAGGTCCATTGGCGGTTCGATACGTGGGACAGTGGACATCTGGACGAATGGGCAGCTGAGCGGTTTGGGAACCAACTTTAATCAGACTTCTAATACTTTTACTGGACTCTTTGTGTGGCAGCTAACCACAAACATTATTATTTTTTTTATTTATTTTTTTTAAATTTAGTCGTTGCCAATTATTTTTATTATTTTCTCCCAATTTGGAATGGCCAATTATTTTTAGGCTTAGCTCACCGCTACCACCCCTACGCTGACTCGGGAAGCGTGTGCCGTCAGCCGACCGCTTTTTTTTCACACTGCAGACTCACAATGCAGCCACCCAAGAGCTACAGCGTCGGAGGACAATGCAGCTCTCGGGCAGCTTACAGGCAAGCCCGCAGGTGCCCGGCCAGACTACAGGGGTCGCCGGTGCGCGGTGAGCCGAGGACACCCTGGCCGACCTAACCCTCCCTCTCCCCGGGCGGCGCTTGGCCAATTGAGCGCCGCCCCCGTCAAACATTATTTTTATATATATATTTTTTTTTTTAGAGACTTTTACCAACAGGAGGGGATTACCTCAGTTTGTATTTTTTTAGGTTCTCCCTCATTTTTAACGGTTTTTATGGAGATTTTCTTTACCCTGTTGAGAAACTATAAAATTTGTTTTAACCTACCTGGGTTTCCCTTAGTGTGTGTGTTGGACCCCCAGGTATTAAAAAAAAAAGAAAAAAAAAAAAAAAAAAAAAAAAACCCTGTTCCGGGAAGGTTATTACTACTCGGCCATAAAGGTCCTTGCCCTTTTCAAACTCAAGGTGGCGTAGTTGGTAGTATTCAAATTATTTATTTACTTGTGGTTACCCCTGGTCACCCCACCCATGACACAAACAAAAAAAAAAGCTGTAAAGAAAACTAGCAGCAGGATAGACTCTAGCTACCAAACACCACACAAGCACATTAACTACCCCAATCAACCAATTAACCCAGGCCAGGCCTCTTAAATTGCTTCTTAAACCAATAATCACAGATATAAAAGTAAGTATGTGTAAGAAGTGAAACATGTAGGAAAATAGAATTAGCAAAGATATTTTAAGAATGCAAGTTCTACAATCATCAAGTTAAATGTTACACTAACTAGCGCTTAGCGACTGCTCCGTTTGTTTATTAATCCAATTCCATTTTGTCTGAAGGGAATGCGCAAAACAGACAAGCTCCTGCTAGTACTTGTGGCTGCAGGTCAGACATGAAAAGCTTTGTTATACCTCAACCAGAATAAATTATGAGAGGTTTGCCTTTATTTTTATTTTCCACGTGGACATATATAAGACACCAACCTTCTGAGGATCATCAAGTGAAATTACAAAATTATATTGATTGTATGGCATACACGGTAAAAGACACTTGTCAAAATGTTTGTCCACTAGACTAATAACTTTCCGGAGGAGTGCTTGTTACGTACGGTATCATATCTTCTGGTTTACCAAAAATATTCTTTAACTGTTTCAGATAATGAATTTAGATAACAAGTTGTACACATTTATTTAAGTACAAACTTGGTTCCTATTACTGTTCAAAGGAAGTAGGGAATGCACCTAACTTTTGGTATATAATGCTACAGATACCTGAATATATTATTCTTGTATTACCCTTCATTTTTTTGCTGTCTGCGTACAGAACCCATTTATAAAAGTCTATTTATACTGTACAATTAAGGCGGGACTAGGATAAAAGTTACTGCATTGAGTAGCACAGTAAATAGAGTTTTATTAAATTTTTACATAGTGCTTTTTGTTAATCAGGATTGTTTACAAGACATGGGCAAATCTAGATGATGCTTCAATAAAAGATGCCCTAATAACTCTGACAACTGGTGTAGAAAGGGGACTGTTAACATGGTAATCCAGTGACAGTGCTGAGCGTGAACAAGTCTTTATAATGTCAAAGAGAAAAGCATGTACAGCCTCTGACAGTGTGCAAAACCCATTAGTCTGTCTGAGCCTGACATCTCCGAATCTTGTTATTGTGAAGTGATGCAATACAAATGCAATTCTCTTCCTGGGTGCAGAGGGACAGTAGGAAACCGGCAGCTTCGCTGTGGTTAATCAGCAAGGGGAGGGGGTGAGCCAAGGCAGAATCTCAACCTGACAGATTCATCGGCTTTAGTGGAGTTGTTTTTTAATTTTTTTTTTTTTTTAATTAAAGACCTTGATGGATCTCTGTCTTATCTGCAGTCAATGTTTTGTTTCCCATTATATCATTGTTTTTGCAAGGTTGTAATTTGCAGCAATATTGTAAGGAGGGTAATATCATTCATCATGAGATAAATCACGAAGGGAAAAAAAAACTATCAGGCCTAATGAAGAAAGTATTTGCCTTCTCTTTACTCCCCAGAGCTCAACCAGTGGCCCGTGAGACAGGTTGTCTTCTTATCTTTATTTAAGAAAACAATTGGAAAAGTACAGACTGTTAATGTGCTCTAGTCAGCAATATTTGCAGACATGTACCATCCATAAAAATGTGCTTTCTCTAGTTACCAAATATGCCAATAAATATTTTCGCAGAGGAAAGAGACATTTTTATTACTGGTTGTAGGGATTTTTCTTATATGTAAAAATGCCTTATAACTGCTCTAACATCTTGTAATCTGGATAGTATGCACTGTTCCTCCTCTTTGTCTCATTTGATTATATGCACCTCTTCCTTTCCATTCCAGACTGGATGTGCTGTCAGTTTTTAACTGTGAGAAACTAAATACAGTACTTGGTGTAAACACTTTATTTACACAGCCTTCTAAAAGGATCAAACTAGACTTTTTTTTATTATTATTTTTTATTTGGGAGTGTAGAAACAGTGTAATTCAGATTTTTACTGATTGTGAAACCAGCCATAGGCTTATTATTGTTGAGAAACTCCTACCCTCCCCAGCAAACTCAACAAAGAATGCTTGATGCTAATGAAAGCAGATTCGACACCTTGCTGCCCATTCTCCCTTGTTAAAAGAAGTCCCTTTATACTGTGAACCAGTTATCAGACTGTACTGTGATAGCTTCTGATTGACCAAAAATACCTTTCCACTATCATTTCAATACTATTTATAAGGTGGAACAAAAATAGCATGATCACTTAACTATAGCTCCCAACAATAATACAATTACCACCATCTCAAATGAATATATAACTATTACATGCACTTATGCAACTTAAAGTGAATTACAAACATATTTGAATGTCAGGACAAGTTGTAGTGACTGCTGAAGGCAAATGCAACAGCTCAGATATTGTCAGTTTTCAGGATACTCAACAGTATTGGGGATAATTGTAATCTTCTGATCTACAAATGTTTACTGACGATGTACAACTTGATTCAAAATAAATAATGATTTTATCTGTTTTTTTCCCCTTCATGTGAAGACAGACAGGCTTTGGCAAAGGCATTTGTACTCTACCAGCCAGGCTTACAAAAATGAAGGATTGTTCTTATGGTTGTGAAGCCTGCTGTTATAAACCAGAATACCTACCGACTATCTTCATAGCTGACAACAGCCAACGCATTTCAAGCCTGTCTGGTAAGTGCTAACGGGGCTATAGATGTGTCTCTCTAACTTTGGCTTTTCTTTGTATGGCTTGTCCATCAAAGAGCTTTGTGACAGCACCAGCTAGAAATCAAACACAAAGCCAGACGCAGCAGCTTCCATGACTCAACTGATTTTAAATTTTCACCAGCTGAAGGAATCTTAGTCAGGACAGCAGATCAAGATCAAGGGAACTTTTCAGTGCAGGGTTTAAAGGGTGAAGGTTACATGTTTCTTTAATGTACTCTGCTATTGAGCACCCTCCAATCTCCTCGGTTCCTAAACAGAATCAGCCATAGGGTCATGCTATGTTTAACTGCATCTCTTGTTGCAGAAAGTGTGGAACTGTGTGTTAGAAAATATAATTAAACTGGCAGGTACTTTGGAAGATACATCTCACATATTGGTGTTGGCTTTGAAAGTTGTAAACCACGGTGGCAACAATATAGTAAATAAGGACCTTTTCTTTTATCTTTAACTGTTAAAAATGTTCTCAGTGGGACTAAGCATTACTTTAAATGTGTTTCTCAGTCAAGTGTGAAAACTCAGACTGCCTTGAGGTCTGGGGGCAAGCATTTTGTGCCACTGCTAATGGCTCCATCCTGTCTTAAACTTGTCACTGAACTGTACAAAACAGCAAGATCCCTGACCACTTCGCAAACTAATGGTACAGCCACAACCAGAGTTATCCAAGCATGTCAGCTGAGCCATCAGCTCACCTCATCAAACTGATGACTTCTTCCAGGGTGGCACACATGACAGCTGTGAAAACAGAAAATGAAAAGTGGCTTGAAATTTTTACTTCCAGAGAGACTTGTCGTGCCTTCACTATTTTAAAGCAAACATCTTTGTGTGGCTCTGACAAAGCCCTACTTAGGTCAACTATATGTTACATCTAGAGCTTGTACAAGCTGCATGGCTCTGTATCCTACAGGCAGTGTGTGCTGATCAAAACGTGCTGGCCGGACACATGGGAAAGCAGATGGGCTGTTATTTCATCCCTTTTCCTGGCATTCTGATGCACAGAACGCATGCCACTAACAAAATGTCTTCCTCATCACACGAACGACTTTAACATAAATCATATTATAACAGCTACCCAAATAATAACGCCCTTAAAAGGGGAGACCATCCTGTATTGATATTTAATTTACAAATGTATGTTTTGTTCCACAAGAAAATTTAAGCTAGCATTTCAGTTTTGTTTGAATAAGTGACTAGCTCTTGCAAATATGTTTTATAAAATCTGTCAGTTTAACATACTTTTTACAAGACATGCTGGCAGTCCACTGATCTGTTCATGAAGTACATAGGAGCTGCTTAACACTTTCTAGCAACTAGTTTTGATCCCCTTCACTGACACAGTAAAAAAATGATGTCATAACCTAGTTACCCAGTTAGTCTATTCCCTATATACAGATATGATTTTGTAAAAGTGCAGGCTCAGGTGAAAATTATATTTTATATACAGTACATACACACATTTTTATTATGTATAAATATTTATTTATAACATGTGTGGTTTACTAGGACTTCCTCCTGCGGCAAACAAAAACCGTATACCATGAACGATCATTCAATACCCTCAATATATCTCTTTGATACAACATGTATATTTGTAAAATAATGTACAGTATGTTTGAAGAATATGATATTCCTCATAGTGAAAATGTATTTATGAATAAAGATTCATATTTTATATTACCAAAGACCACAACTACAGTACAGCTAGCTCTGGCTTTTAAGCCTGATATCTGCTATTAGCTGCTGTGTTGCTGCTACTATTTCATGTATTATGCACTTTCCACTGTATTTAATCTATTATGCATTGTGTTTTTTATTTATTTATTTTTTAACTGTATAGCATGTATTATGCATTTCTTTGTATCTAAAGTATTATGGATTTTCTTGTTGTTACTACATCTTGTAAAGCGCTTTGTGATGGTGGTCCAGAAAGGCGCTATATAAAATAAAGATTGATTGTGTGCATTAATTTCTCAACTAACTTGAGACATCTTTAAAAAATATATATTAAAAAGAAAAAAGAAAGCATTTTTGTGAAAGTAAATAAGCTAGTAATATTAGAGAACAAGCATTTCAGAAGGTGAAATCAAAGGTAGGTATGTTATTGGACAATAATTTTGTAACACTAAAAGTTTGTGTATTACTTTCACAACATACTGTACAATACACACCATAAACATGGTTTCTAAAAGCTCTTTCTTGTTAAGACTGATTATTAGCTATTATGCTATAGCATGTTTAACGGGCTATGGGTTAAATATATATTTTTAATAGCACTGTATGAAATAAATACTGTAAGAGGTATGTCTTGTCTAGCGAATGTATTCATGCAGTAAATAGCTAATCATTTTATATCCACAAGTAGCAATTATTTGGCAATTTCAAAACAAACAGCTAGTTTATCAGAAATGTGGACATTTTCTTTCATGTCAAACCATGTAAAGACAATAAAAGGGGTGGGCCGTTGTAAAAACATGCCCCCGTTTTAACAGTACCGCCATTTCATTGTTAGCCTTTCTACCTTTATTTTTTGCATTAATATTCAACAGATTGGTAAAAAAAAAAAAAAAAAAAAAAAAAAAAAACACAATAAAAACACTTTACATTTTCTGTGAGAATATGTTTTCATTCTTAACACAGCAGGAGATCAACAGCTTGAAATCACTTTGACAGTCTGTGTTACTCTATTACGTACCACAGGGGATTTTAATTTCAACCTCTGAAATTGTAATTGCTTCTCCAGGAAAAGCCAAGAGGATTGTGTGTAATCGTCATGGTAAGACTCAGGACTGCCATCGCAGTGGTTTTTTAACTGCTGTTCAAGGATCAGCTCAGCTCTCCATAAGAGACGCCGAACTGGGGACTGACATTGAATTAATTAAAGCTGTCAAGAGATGGTTAGAAGAGCACTGGCAACCAAGTGACAAAATAAGATGAAATCTCTTCAGGGGTAGTTTTGTTATTTTCTTTTCCACCATAAGGCACGTTTATAAATAACTTTAATTGCTTTCTAAACTTGAGTCTCCGGCTTTGAGATCTGTCACTGCAGTCCTGAACACAGTGTAACATTATTTCTGAAGCAACATTTTGCTGTCACTAATTAGCTACCATCATATCAAAATCAAAACTCATCTGAGAGACTTCTGAACATCAATGGACTCAGTTGATCTTGAAACATATAGCTGGCAAGTCTTATCATATCGCAGTACTCTTCCAGAATAAGTTACATTACAGAATGCAGGGACATGTCTTTTAGTTGACAACTTTTACTGTCAACAGTTAGTCATCCAAAATGAGAAATCAGGATTAAATCAATACCAGTATTGAGTTCTGCATATTTTATAACAAACTCATTACTTACCCTTACTATCCCCTGCACTGTATGACTGTCTTCAATATCTTTCCAAACATTATTTTGTTATTTTATATGCATGCTCATACACATGGATAGGGTCAATAATCAATCTGGAATGCCATCAATATCTTGTTGGAGAACAAAGTAACCTGAAAAACAGATTATCACTTATTGTACTGTATCTCGTACCCAAGTAAAAGCCTCTCCTGGTATCCATGGTAATATTAAAAACAGACTGCAAGAATATTTACAGTAAAGATGACAATTCAGAACAGGCTCAAAGTAACGAGTATGTTCTAAACTCTACTGTTCATTTCAGCAATAAGGAATCCTAAAAGTCACTTATGGTAATTAACCCTGGGGCAAGGCAGGGCATGGCTGAGCTATTTCCCACTGATGAGCCCTTTGACTGTCCTTGGGACAGAGGTTGTGTGAGAAAAGTCGTTTTAAAAGATGACCATTACATGGAAAGTAGTCCATGTAATTACTGAGTAGCCCATGCAAAGTATGCTGTATTTAGGGGAAATAAAAATAGCTATTTATCCATCTATTCCATTTGGTAAATGACACCTTCCAATGTAAAAAGCCATCTGTGATGGCTTCTGATGGCTCCATCTTATAGTTGTTTTTTGCTTGAGACATTTTTAACATGGAATTCAATGTATTTGTTTGGCAAATATTCCATGTACTCCCACAGTCTGTAGTCTTGGATATAGGGAATAACTGAAGAAACTATTCCTGTGAAATGTTCTAATGAAGCTCTATTAGACTCTGGCATTACTACATCTTTACAAATTATTTAAATTAGCTAAAAGTAGAATGACATCTTATTCACTTTCTTTTTTAAAACCTAGCCTCAGGTAGTGGACAAAAAAATGGAAACAGCAATGTAAAGGGCACTTAATAGGGCGTTGGGCCACTATGGTATACCGCTCTGTGGAGTTCTCGGCAGATCGTTTTTGACGAAACTGGATGCTTGCGCCCCAGGTTGAAATTTGCAGTCAATTGATCTGCAGTTGCTCACCTGTTTTGCCTTGCACTTCGTATTAATGCACTGATATCATGATCCTGGAATATGCACTTCCGCCCACTGTTGCCCTTTGCTGATGATGTCTTTCCCTCGGAGTTCCATGCTGACAATCACCTTAGACACTGTTGCTTGTGAAACATCAGCAAGTTGAGCTGTCTTGGTCACTGAAGCTCCTGCCAAACGCACCCCAACAATCACCCCTCTTTCAAAGTCACTGAAGTCTCCTCTTGCAGCCATGCTAGCCATAATTATAGGCAACTAGGCCTGTCCAGAATTTTTATACGTGACCCTAAGCATGCTGGGATGTTATTTGCTTAATTAACGCATGAGCCACACCTGTGTGGAAGCCCTTGCTTTCAATATACTTGGTGTCCCTCATTTTTTGTCCACTACCTGTACATATCCCTAAAATACAGCTTAAAATTTTTTTTTAAATGTATATACATAAACATCTTAATGACTACAAAGCCACATATATCTAATACCCAAAACTAGAAATTTGCAATTACAATTTGTTCATTAAACTTGTTACTGATAGTTGAAAATTGGTAAACAAGAGTTGAACATATGCTTTATATATATATATATATATATATATATATATATATATATATATAAACAAAACTGTATCTGTGCTGTATCCTATTTAACAGTACAATTACATCAGAAAATGCATGCTTTTTAAACTGTTTTTATTTTCAAAACAAACAGGACCGCAATAATTGTGAAGTAGTTAAACACAATTACAATGCGCTTGATTGAATATTGTTGTGGTGTGACAGCCATCTCATGCCATCTTGGTTTCCTGACCTGTGTATCAAAAATAGATGGAAACATCTGATGAAACAACTCCTCAAGAGTGATGACCATAAAGAGCCTAAGATGAAGTCTTACTCACCCGTAAATAAATGTGGTTCCCCTGCTGGATCCTCAAGGCTTTCATCTTTTACTGTGACTGGATGATTCTTTGGCCCCTTACTGTCTTTAAATTCAAAGAAACTGCCCTGAGCCAATATGTCAATGGTACTGATCTAAGCATCCAGTTTCTGAATGGGTCCCATTGATGTACAGCAAGATCCTCTGTGATAGTCTTGGTAACGACATGGAATCAACCTTCATTGAGTCAGAAGACAATAGGTGGTGTTCCTAACCACCATATGTTAAAAGTTTCTACTTATTCTTTATTGTATTCAATTAGCACACAGACCGTACACTGCCCATATTTACAGTCATTAACCACTTAAGACTATATTTTAAATAACAGATATGTACATTTACAGGACAGATATCTTATCTAAAATTATGGAGTATTAAATTATTTTATAAATAAAAGACAGTGACCCAGCTCGACCTGAAACACTTAAGGAAGGAAAACTAAGGGTAAATGTAACTTTAGGTGTTTTATGCAACTGGCCACCGAACTTACATTTAATGACATCCATACAATCGAAAACCAACAATCATCTACACTTCTTTTTGCAGATAATACAATAGTTTAAGCTCACAATACTTTACCTATTTTTGTTGTTTTAAATAAACTCAATCTTTTGATTTAATCCAGCACAACAGGAAATTAACTTGCTTTTACTAGGCCATTGCTTTGCAAGACTTTGATCTATCCAGATCCTTAACTATTAAATTGACCATGCATAGGTTTGCAAAGGAATTAACTTGAAGATCCAATGTTGCCTACCCCTGCTCTAGAACATATGGAAGAGTATACATATCTGTATCTGTGGCTAGACACAGATTTGACCACTGTCATGTCATTAGGGTAGACAACAGTAATTCCTTTATTTGACTATGCAGATGAAATCTATTTGCATGTATGACAGTACCATCTTTATGTTCTACTGTATAAAATAGCTCTGTTCTTTTTTGTTTTAAATTCTGAAGCCTGATGTTTACTAGGCTAAATTCTTATGTGTTCTCTTTGCCAACAGAGAGAGATATTGGCCTACTTGCAAGAGGAGAATGATAGGTGTGTGTCAGAAGATGCAGTAAAAATATGCATCTTCTGACATGTAAATATACTAGTATAGAAGCAGCTCAGATTTATGGAACAAACTTTTTTGCTGTTGAATAGTTGCAATAGACCTTGTTTTTTGTTTGTGTATCTATTAATTTTTAAAGTATTTTCTCATTGTGCTCTACATAACCTTATTTGGCTTTCATAAAATCCTTACTTATTTGCTCTAGATGGAACCCTTAACCCATTCTCTAACAATACAGCAAAGTACATACTGGCAGCAAACCAATGCATCCAATAAAGGCAATCTGTTGAACCGTGGCTGTTGAAAAGCCAGACTGCTCAAAGCGAGTGAATGACTGCATGTGTTAGATGGTGTTGTTGCTATGATACATCAAGGCATATGGACTATGTGACTGGTTTAGTAATCATGCAGATGACAAATAAAAAATAAAACAGTATTCTACCATAAATCAACCAAAGTGTGAGTTATCCAAGGCAATATTCAAAAATACAAAAATAATGGTTTTAATGTTATTACACTGGATTCAATATGGATGACGGGGATTCACAATACAAACGATTTAAATAAAAGTCCAAAATTTAATTTAATTTTTACTAAATTGTTTCTTTTTGCAACAATGAATCCACGAAAGACCTTAAACAGACTGCATAAAGAATGCAAAAACGTTATCCATATTTTGTGTTCCCACTTGTGTCTTTTATATAATGATAGATTTTTACTATATTATTTAAACATCATATTCCTTAGTATATTATTTAAACTGGCAGTTCTCGCGCTTCGCTGTAACTTGGCGCAGAAAACTACTGTTCCTCTCGTTGAAAACATCTACATTTGAAATTATTTGGCAACATATGAATGTCAAAAAATTTGAAAAAATACAAATAAAGATTTTGTATACCTTTTGTTATTCATTTTGGTTCAGCTTCAATTCAGATAGTTTACACAATAGTTTTTATTTGTTGACATGATTTTGTACATAAACAAATATCGATACTTCCTAAATGGTAATAATATCCATGTGAACATGCTCATTTTGCACTGAAAAGATAGGAGAGGGTCAATAATTTTGTATCACTTATTTATATATGGCTGACAATAGATTATTATTATTATTGAATAATTTGCAAATTTGGGCAGTAAAATTCAACAAAGGGAGTTACTCTATTCTTTATCCAGCAAACTTGTTTCAGTATTTTTTTAACATACAAAATCAAGAGAAGCTTCACGCTAAATGAACGAAAAAGCGTGTCCACAACTTGACTGCAGGTGACCCTGACACTTCTTTAGAACACAAGCACTATTACAAAATAGTTCACAAAAAGCACCATTATCAAATACATGATTTAATGATAATTATTTTTACCTGGACTATTTTACTTTAATAAGTAATCGTTTAATTTTACTTGTGATAGATACCTGTCAGTGAGACGTATGAAACTCATGATTTTCTCCACATCTGGACGCAGCTGGACACATCCTGCAAGTGGGGATCACTAAGGGTCTTGTTGAGTTTCATCAAGCTAAAAAAAGTTTGTTCACAGATATATGTACTTCCAAAATGAGAGAGCATCCTCTGAGCGTGCTTTCATATTCCTGAGTATTTGTCCAAATCTACATATTTGTAGAAGTCTTGGAGAGGAACAGTGCTGTATTTTTCTTTTAAAACCGAGTCACACTGAAATTCAATTAGCTGCATTTGCAGTTCTTCTGGCGCATCGTCCATTTTGCTAGAAAATGGGTGTGACAATAATGGAAAATCATTTTCACTGGCATGAAAATCTGAAAACGATGTTGGAACTCCTGCAACAGGCCTCCGATGAATGCAGCATACTCACTTGCAGCGCTGCCTGTACTGGTATTAACTTCTTTCAGGCTTGAAAAGTGCACAAGATTGACAGCTCTTAGTTGGCATTCCAGTAGCTGCAGTTTCTGTCAAAGGCCTTAACGCTGTCGTATAGCTGATAAACAAGATGCCTTTTCCCTTAAGGAAATTTGTGATGTCGACCAAGAATGCAAGATCCAAAAGCCATGTTTCATCCAAAAATAGCTGTACATCTCCCCCTTTCTCTTCGACAAACTCTTATTTCTAGTCGGAGGTCAAAAGCTCTCTTCAGGACTTTCCCTTGACTTAACCACTGAATTTCCTGGTGATAAAGCACATCTCCATATTCTGCATCCACTTCCTCCAACATCGATCTGAACTGCCAGTGATTCAGTGCTTTTGATCTGATGAAATTCACCATTTTAATCACTGCTTGCAGCACTCCATTTAGCCCAAAGGATTTTGTACACAGCTGCTCCTGGTGCAAAATGCAGTGGTATTTCAGAACTTTCCCTCCGCTTTCTTCCACGTTTAGTAAGTCCACTCCTGCAGCCAACCATTGCTGGTGCGCTGTCTTTTCCCATGCTAGTCCATACTCATCTATTAACCCTGCAACGCATTCAAACAAATCAGCACCCTTTGTATGACCAGAAGGCTCTGCATGCTAGCCAATTCTTGTGTCGCTTCAAAATGTTCATTAATGCCCCTTAAGAAATCTGACACTGCACAGCTTTTGGTTATGTCAGTGCTCAAGTCAAGAGCCATAGAAAACACAGAAAAATCTTTAGCTTTTTTAGAGACCTGTTGAGAAATGTCCCAGGACATGTCTTCAATGGGACAAGTGATATAATTTAAATAACTCAAAACAATGTTTCACTTTTTTAAATACTAAACCCACTTTTTAAACATTTTTTGTCATACACTTTCAAAGCGAAAACTAAAAAAATTGTATTTTTGAACGTGCCTTATTCATAATGAATTTGTATACTACCCTTCTGTGGGCCAAATCAAGTATGGCTGTGGGCCACAGTTTGGGTGTCCCTGATCTAGTCTATGCCTGGAATTGTCAATTGCTTGACCAGAAGGGTACGTTAAGGGCGTTGAAACCTCCCTGACACACATATAGCGCAAAGGCCAATTGAAACAATCAACTGTAAAACTTTTTACATGAAAACCTTACCATAAGCATTTATGTGATAATGGTTTAGCTATTGTTGGTTTGAAAATAAAGTGTTTTATGATTATGTTGTTACAAACAAATATAATAAACAGCTCACCCCTGTTTAAATGAATTATTCAAATTAACAATAACAATAAAAAAAATCTTGACAGAATAAAAGCTACCTGAATTTGCTGTTAGAGAACAATTCCCCAGGTTTCCATGAATATAACTAAACAACATTTTGTTGAAAAATCTTAAGCAACAAGAGATAACATCTGTCATTCCTCAGGGTTTCTGGGCAGCAGAATAGCTGTCATCAAAAATGATGCATCCCACCACCCAGATATTGCGCTTCCACCAAACTGAACACATTGAAAACGTACAAACAGGCACATTTAGAAGAACACCCACCTACCCCCACAGACACAAAGGGAATAATTCACATACAAATAGGCAGTAAATATATACATACTGTTCCCATATTTGTGGAGACAAAACCACCATCATGGACAATACAATAAATGCCATTTTCACAAAAGAAATGTGCACATTGTAATAAATTATTACAAGTGGGGCCATAAAGATTTTCTTGGGTTTATTAAGACTTCTAAAGATAAAAGTTGAAAAAAGCAATTCAAACAATATATACTTGCACACAGTTGTACCTGTACAGTATGTTAAGTACAGCAAATAAAAACTTAAATCTGCCATTTAAAAGTGAATTAATAGTGATAAAAGTAAATACAATTCAATGGCATCTTTACAGTCAATTTGAAGGGCAATTAAATAACTATGACATTAAAAAACAAAATATACTAAAAAACAAGGTTGAAGTGGGCTATGGCATACACTTTTCCATAAATAAACCCCAAAAAACAAACAAAACCATACATTTATCTTCAAAACAGAGTTGTTGAAATTTTAATAGCATTAATATTCACTCACTAGGTGCTCCGATCTTTAAATCTCATTAATAAGTAGCACGCTCACCACCCCCTCTTACTTTTATTTCAAAAGAATAAAAAATCCATACTGTAAAGCCATACATATTTGCGAGCCTTTTATTATGCGTTTTTTGCATGAAAAAAAATGCAAACATTTTTTTGCACGAATCTCAAATTCCACTAACAATACACACTTTGTATATATTCCAACATTTCTGAAGCAAAATAGGTTTTATGGGTGTGATTCGGGAATATTATGGTCGCAAATATTTATAGCTTTACAGTATTTCAAGGCCAGGACTAGTTTCCAATCTACCATTTCTAGACATGTATCAGTCTCAATTCACACTGTGCTCAAAGGGTATTATATATTACCAAATTAAACCTAATCATACAAATCTGAACTATTTGAAAGTAGCCATTCACTCAGTTGTTTAAAAGCTGATCCAGTGTGTGTTACCACCCTGCTTCATGCCCAAGCGGCACTGTAAACAGCTACATCCTGTGAGAAGCCTTGTCCAGTGATGGTAGGGTTTCATCCGAGTTTCTCCATGGCATAGGCAACAATAACAGCTAGTAGAGCCAGACCCACAGAGATCACCTTGACAGTCACGCCATCCGGTCTCCATGACTGCTGCAGCAAGACAGCAGAACTTGAGGCTGCATTTCCATTTATGCCATTCTGATGTACTGCTGAAAATTCCTGTTCAGACAAAAATCAGTAAAAGGATAAGTTACATTATGAGTCACTGTGCACGTCAACTTGGATGGAGAATTTAATATGGATTTAAGTTGTTGTGTGTGTCTGTGTGAGTGACAGCCATGTGAGTGGAACTTAAGACAATTGGGGGGGAGGGGGAGGTTATAAACTCAATAGTGGTGTACTTCACAACCATGAATGCAACAATGATTAAAATAGCATAGAGATGGATAGAATTAGTTTTTAGTGCTGTGTGTACTTTATTATTTCCAAAAGAAATACAAAAAAAAAACAATTCCCCTTTGTACTGCTTTGAGATCTTATCAGACCATTAGAAAGAAACAGTTTAAAAAACCTCAGTAGACCTTTATAGACAGTAATGCAGAAATTTCCATTTAAAATTCAGAATGAATACAAAATGTATACATACGGTATGTGTAACACAAAGACCCGTCTCTTATAATGACCTTTCATTTATGACAGCTTTCAAGACTTTATGGCTTCCACTTCACGTCTCACTCATCTTTCTCCCAGTCGCTCTCTGTTTTCTTCTATAGCCATCCCTCAGTTATTTTATGCCTTTTATGTTGTTTCCTTGACATTCATTAGTTTGTTTCTAGTGTAACTGATATGGCTCAGATAGCTCTGTTAGTACTGGGTTCTTCCCATTCTTTTTTGTATATGTTAAGTCATCTGTTTCTAACATAACACTTGGTGTGGAGGAAAATTTTCTACAAGCGTTTCTTTGGAAGCAAAAGAGAAGGCATGGGCAAGTGATCCCCTGTAACCAAACCAAAAGAAGGGCCAATGCTGAAAATGGAAGATCCATCCTCCATAACCCCCCACCCACCCCCTCCACCAACTAGAAGAAAGGATCCTTAGAATAATTGGTCCCGTGTATACCGAAGGTACATTCAGAGAAAAATCTAACAAAATAGATAAATACATATTCATTTGCAGTCATAGACACCATTTTATTTTAATTATGAATACCAACATACAACAACATCTCACAGGCTAAAGTAAAGCTAAAAATAAGAAAAGTACTGTGATTTTCGCGCCTCCAGTGTGAAAAAAAGTGTGTAATATAATTTTGTAGAGTAAAGAGTCCAAACTTGTATTTTTCTAGTTACATTAGATATATGAGCCGCTGGTTCTAGTTCAATGGAGGCGCTCGCTGTGTAATACAATAACATGACAGTATCAACACAGAATACTTCATATCTTATTCCTCAGTAAAGTTTCAAATATCAATGATCATAATCACCGACAGTAACTTGTGTGCACGTCGAACTCCAACAACTTCATCCTATCCCATACATAACATGAACCACCTCTCACGGGAGGTGGGGCTAGATCTAGACATATACACGTAGCTTACTGTTAAAGGTACACATCCCCAAATACTAATGGATCCTTATGGTTCACTATGGAATATGCAGTATATAATAAGACATGGTAAGCAAGTAGGTAGGTAGGTAGCAATTGCTTTCATCAGTCTCTTTGTGTATCTCTCTAACTCCTCTCCCCCCTCTGTGAGCAGCTGATGTCCCCTTTATATATTCTTCAAATCAACAAATCATTCAATTAATCTGGAGCTGGCCACATATGCACGGGTTTAATAATCTGCATGGCCGACAGCCAAATTCAATACTCATTAGCTGACGGACACGCATTTTCATGAGCGTACTTAACCCTTTGGTCCGACATTAACATTTTTCCTTTCCGGTCTGATGTCGTACCCTGTCCAACATCATCAAAAAGGCGTCAATCACAGGTCCCAAGTTGTTTTTTTCTCTGGAAAATGCAGAGAAAAGCTTTCAATGGCTGAGAGAAGCCAGAAAAAAAAGAATGGAGGCGGAACTGCGCAATACACATAGTCCCTTCACCACAGACATAATCAACAAAGATAGCTGCTTCCGTATCCGGCGTTCAAAGAAAAGTGCGGACATTTGCCAAGTTTTTTGAGATGTTATAGTAATAAAATAATGACTTGGATAGCATTACTGAGGAGTTTGGTGATAAATCAAATGATCAAGAGATGATTTATCAGTATGCACGACTATGAAGAGATATGTGATAAATACAGCGAACAAGGGATGGGGCAGGGCTGAAGATGCAGTACTGAGAGTGTCATGTTGATATGCAGTGCCTTTTAAACCTGTTTTTACTGTGAATAAAATTACATTTAAAACGGCGCGTGTAAAATAAACAGCTCGTGTGAAAATAAATTAGACCTGACGCGCCTGACAGGCGCGGAATAAATGGACCACAAAGGGTTAAGCCAATAAAATAAAAAGAGGATGGGCTTGTCGCCCGTCATATCTTTACAAAACAATAACAATAATAATACAAAATATATACATATATATATATATATATATATATATATATATATATATATATATATATATATATATATATATATATATATATATACATATATACACACACACACACAGTGCCGTGAAAAAGTATTTGCCCCCTGTCTGATTTTCTGCATTTTTGCATATTTTTGACACAGAATGTTATCAGATCTTCAACCAAAACCTAATATTAGATAAAAGGGGCCCTGAGTGAACAAATAACACAAAAATTTGATACATATTTCATTTATTTATTAAAGAAGGTTATGCAACACCCAATGCCCCTGTGTGAAAAAGTAATCGCCCCCTTAGACTCAATAACTGGTTACGCCACCTTTAGCAGCAATAACTGCAACCAAATGCTTCCTGTAGTTATTGATTAGTCTCTCACAGCGCCGTGGAGGAATTTTGGCCCACTCCTCCATGCAGAACTGCTTCAACTCAGTGACATTTGTGGGTTTTTGAGCACGAACTGCTCGTTTCAGGTCCTGTGACAACATCTCAATGGGGTTTAGGTCTGGACTTTGACTAGGCCATTCCAAAACTTTACATTTCTTGTTTCTCAATCATTCTGATGTAGACTTGCTTGTGTGTTTCGGATCATTGTCTTGCTGCATGACCCAGCTGCGCTTTAGCTTCAGCTCACGGACAGATGGCCTGACATTCTCCTGTAGAATTCTCTGATACAGAGCAGAATGCATGGTTCCTTCAATGCTGGCAAGGCGTCCAGGTCCTGATGGAGCAAAGCATCCCCAAACCATGACACTACCACCACCATGCTTGACCGTTGGTATGAGGTTCTTACTGTGGAATGCAGTGTTTGGTTTTCGCCAGACATAACGGGGCCCATGTCGGCCAAAAAGTTCCACTTTTGACCTATCTGTCCATAGAACATTGTTCCAGAACTCTTGAGGATCATCCAGGTGCTTTTTGGCAAACTTGAGACGAGCATTCATGTTTTTCTTAGTGAGCAATGGTTTCCGCCTTGCTCTTGGGGAGATTTTGGCAGGACGGCCACTCCTGGGAAGATTCACTACTGTCCCAAACTTTCTCCATTTGGACAATATGGCTCTGACTGTGGTTCGGTGGAGCCCCAGAGCCTTAGAAATGGCTTTGTAACCGTTTCCAAACTGGCATCAACAACTTTTTTTCTGGAGGTCTTCAGGAATTTCTTTTGTTCGTGGCATGATGTGCCTCTAGAACCTGTGTGCTGACAACTTCACTCTGATGGTAAGGGCCAAAGTTAGTCAGATTTATATTAGGCAGGGCCGGGTGTACCCCATCACAACATTATTTTCTCATTTTTTGTTTTTTGCATGGTTTGTTCATATCTTGCAAACTAACAATTTTATTTTTCTAACCAACAGATAGGAAAGGTTCCACCAGTTCTAAATGTTAGGAAAGAAACTTCCGAAATGAACAAGTTAGGAATGTTCTGTAATATACTATTTTCTTTCTTAAATGAAGATTAGGAGAGCATTTTCTGTAATATCAACTCTCCTAAACTTCAGGTTAGGACATTCCATCTCTGAAGATAAGAGAAGAATGTCAGTTTGGATGCTTTTGTAAAATGGCCCCTGGTTTACAGTCTATCTTAGATTACTGGTGAAATGAATCCAGCATTCTCAGCTCAGCTCTCAACAGAATGCTGACAATCAAGAACAAATACCCTGGATAAAGCAAGCGTGAGGCAGAATGATTTATCCCTGAGAGACTAGGGTCTCTGTCAAAGTGTGGGTTGAGTGAGAGGCAGCCCATTACTGAAATTTGCAGATGGGGAGAAATAGGTGAAAATTCTATAGTATAACATGACAAGAGTGTTCTGCCACAATGAATAGTTCACAAGAGGGTAAGATATGTAGTGAACATCAGACAATATCCAATCTAATTTTCTGCAGCCCCAATACCCACATTGAGTAGCTTTATTTGACACCAAGGCAGTAAAAAAAAGTTTAACAGGCTAACTCTCTGCCAGTTTCTAAGGTGAATCTGGTTACATGCCGCCACAAGTTTGGCATACTCATTAAGATAAGAGCATTTCAAGTGCTAGCTGATGCATTAACAGGACTATCATAGCAATGACTTGCTTCTGAAAACCACATTGGAAGGAAACAACAAGCACCTGTCCCTCTAGGTGCTCTACATATAATTTCTTACACAGGTGTGGAGCATCTAGTGTGGGACAGAGGCCTCACCAATTATACACAAGTGCTGTACGAGAGACCACACAGTCAAATGCATTCCATCTATTAACCAGCATGAATGAACTGAGGAAACTCCCTTTGGTGAAATCTAAGCCACCCCTGTGCTGACCCAGTTGTCGTCCTGTGCTCCCACAGAACAGCAGCAGCACTGATGAGCTTTTGTCTGGGTTGCATTCTATTAAAAGGAGCAGTCTTTTATCATGCTCAATACCTTTGGTGGCACTGCTCCAGCAGAAGCAGTGGTTGACTAACAAGATGTAATAAATTATTTAAGCATCTTCCGATCAAATGGATTTTAGATCATTCTCTGAATAATCTCGCCTTGAATAATGCCTACAGTACTACATGTTGTGTGCCTCTGCACAGACGCTTCATTGATCCTCGTCTGTCAGGCTCTGCTCTCAGACTACGGCTCTGTTCCACGCAAGGTACATGGAAATCAAATTTAGTCTGACCAGCAAATACTGCCTGACTGTGAAAAAGGTTAAGCTTTCAAGGACACTGGATTGATTCTTCTGTGTGTATTGGTAAGGTATCCGACTGCTGAACTTAAACCCATACAACCACAGGTGCACAATTCTGGTCCTCAGGTCTAGAGCTTCCCTGTAAAGTTATAATACCAACCATATCTGAATGGTTTACTCCTGGTGTAAACTTAAACTTTCCCATGGTCTACTGTTGGTACCTAACAAGTTTTGTTGTTACACTTTTCACACTTCTGCAAACTGGTCATGTCAAGGGACTGTATACATAGCAATACACTGAAAGGGTGGGCAGCAGCACTGACATCAATCAAATGACATCCTAAAACAAGCATTATAAAAATGGATCAGACTGGTCAAACCAGGGATAGTGTTCTGGATCAGATCCCTAAAGAGAAGGTCATGCATGAAGTAATGAACAGCCAGCTTGTAACATTACAGCAACAACAGGTGATAAAGAAAGCAGCCAAAAAAGGAATACTTGTGAAAACAGTGGCTTGGATTCTGTTAATCAGTTTCTTTGGCATCACATATGTGTAAAACCCCTTGAGAAAAAGCACCTCTGAAAGTTGCTGATGTGGTTAACAGAATGACAACATCGATTTTGATTGGTTGTGCTCTTGTTGCTAACCAATGTGTTTCAGCTATGGAATATGCAGTACAGTGTCTTCCTAAAGATCTGTGTGGGTGCGCAAATGCAGTTACTTGTAGACAAAAGAGAATACATAAACAGGCTAAATAGTGCATGAAGATTTATATCACTTCAGAGATGTCACAGATTTAAAAATTAATTTCTGATATGTGATTTTCTTATAAAGAAACAGTTATGTCCATAATATAGTCGCTGTAGCCTACAGTTCACAAAAAATGAAAGTTCATCTGTTTTATTTAGCAATCTGCTGTGTGCACAAACATTAAGCTCAACACCCAACTAGTTTGCTTCAAGGAAAAGAAAACATTTAAAAATCTTTCCACTTAAGAGTCACAGCTACACTGTATTTCACCACTTGCATCTTTACTTGATTTTATTATTATTATTATTTATTTTAATAGTTAATTTTAAATGACGATTGGAAACCAATGACTACTCTATTTCCTGGTTTACTCTGAGAGACACCTAACATTGGAAATCTGATTCAAAACTCATCCTGTTGGTGTTGTTTTGAAAGAAAATATTTGTTTTTCTTTTAGCTTGATGCATGTTTTCCCAGCTTGTCAAGCAAAGCCATTTCTCCCTCTATCAGATACATATTCACACAGTATATACAGCAACAATTGCCCAGCAGTGGAGAAAACACACACCTGCATTATTATTCTCTTTCTTGCAGACCTTCTTGAATGCACACCCTTCTTTGCATAAATCCATTGAACTTGAGTGAGCTACAGGGTTTTCCATGACATTTCTGCCTGTTGCCTTCTTTCACCTGTACTCAATTAACACAAACTGAATACGTACCTTCACTTGATCTTCAAGGCCTCCTTTCAATATGCCTGCCCTTTACTTGAAGCAATAAATAGAATGATGTGACACTACCTAACCTCTCTAAGGCACGACGAGTGAGGAAGCCACACACTGAGCAGAATGTCTTTAAATTAAATAAAACCAACAGCACCCCACTAATTTCTGAACTGCTGTCAGGGCAAGGTAATTTACAATCAACAACTGAGAACACGCAGCTCTGTTTATTGCATTGCCAGGAATTCTTCCTCAGAACATAGCTACAAGTCATGGCAGTTCAAGTACATTACTGTTTTGTAAGACATGTAGAACATTGCTGTACTGAGGTATGTTTAACTTGGTAATTGTTGTTTATATTTACTCTTAATTGGTGATGTATTGTCTAACTATTTTTTTTCCCCATGGTAATTAAAACATTCTACTGTGGCATTGTCTTCTACGTTCCAAGAAAAACTTCTGACACAGAAAATAACACTTTCCCTTCCTTAGATTTTGGTTCATCATGCACCTAGTCTGTCAATCACACGACACTCTGCAACCAATTTCATCCAAGAGCAAAATTGATCTATTAAAAGATTTAGAAAAACCTAAATCATGCAAAAATCAAATTTTGTAATGCAACATTTTAAAAAAATTACTATGGCACTTGTTTCACCTTTAATGGCTCTAACATAGGGTATATTACATTTGCAGAAATTAACTTCCATATTTACTGATTCATATGTAGGCTCTCTTTGCTCATTTTAAGTTTTTAACTATCCATTTTTTATGTGATCATCTTTAAGCAATAACATCTTTTAATATTTATCACATCTCATAATATTAAACATGCTTGTTAAGGTATCACTCATTAAAAAAATTAAAAAGAATGGTGCAAAGGAAAATGACCTTTAAAATGTGCAAAAGCATGGTATTGGATATAGATGAAAAAAAAAATATATAACCGGACACGTTATTTTCTGCAAATATGGTAGTTCCATTAAAGATGAACCATGTTCCACTGTAAAAATACAATGGTTAAAAACATGCATGTTTATACACTTACAACATAACTACCCTTACCTCTTGTTTTAATGTGTAATCGTGTGATAAAGCCCCTCTCAGCAAAGATTTAATGTTGCTTTTTAAACTAAATGTGGTCATACATCACAAGGAAGGGGGATTCCGCTATGATCTGACCCTGGCTTTTATTCAAATGCAACTTGGCAGCCAATGACGCCAACTCAGCCAAAACATACAGAGCGAAATGACAAGCCCTTGAAATGGCTGACCTTAAAAGTGTGATCAGAATGCAGCGACTATAAATTTCTCTCCCCTCACTAATTCTCTCACACGAACACGCAAACACACACATGCAATCCGGAATTACATATTATCTGCTAAATAATTAAAGATACAAATCATTGGTCCTCCCCTGCCAATTAATTGACAGGATGCTTATTGTCTTGAAGTACTGAAATAAGAAAAATATTGGTAAGCCTAAGATTAGATACATGAAGATTAATCACCAAAGTACCCGCTAACATGGATGGCTCAGCCAAGTTGGGGATATAGGGTAAATCTCTGGGCTGCTGTTAACACAAAACTACTTAAAATAGATGCTTTATATCCTACTTATGCAGCTGATTATTATTACAGATACCTGTACATCTTTATCTATGAACACCAAGCAGTACAAGCAATGGCCATGCTTCACAGGAAGATCTAGAATTCATTATTGCTGAAGCCTAAAGTAAGACTGTGAGCTTAAGCAAAAAAGGTCTGCTACTTCTCAAGCCCAGACATTCTCCACTTCAATGAGTGTTTACCTAGGCCCTTGTTCTGCTTTTTAGACACTGTAAAACATTTTGGGGACTTAATATTCGGAGATACCTTGATGTTTAGTAAGCAAAGGGTCTGCAAGTACTGCTTTTTATGCATATGCTCTGTCCCAATAATTTTAGTGTAGCAACCAACTGAACTTCATGCAGAGTTCCCAGGGTCTGATATTGATATTGATATCAGTGTCTGTGTTCCACTAGGAAAAGCTTCTACAATGGTGTCTGACAAGGCATGTACAACATTGGGGCACAGATGCAAGAACTCAAAGCTCTCTTATACAGTGAGGTCACCACTAGCGCAGCACCAGCCAGAGGAAGTCATTGACAACACAGATTGGCTATGACTCAAGCAGAGTGAAATAATAAAGCTTAAATCTATATTATGGAGCTGGGCTACTGTTTAGTCACACTTCTGCAAAATCAATGCAAAGTGGAACACTTGATTAATTAAAACTTTTTTCTGTCCCCACCACCATTAGCCACACAGGTCTTTATTGTGGTAAGACTATCAATGTTTTTAATATGTGCCACTTCCTGTGTTCACTGGTGACACGGCTAAAAATCATTTTAGCGGTGAGGCTACAACATAGCTGTCTCTCTCAATTAATAAAGCAGGACCTAATGTGACTACTTGGTAGAAATTATCTTCTAGATTTCAGCCCAAATATAAAGGAGCATGTGCGTCTGTGTGTTTGGCGTACATATCTGGCAACTTACATAGGCCCTTACATGCATGCACACACTCACCTTGCATAAAAGAAATAACACACGATACGGTGTTCATATATGGTCCAATATCCGCATGTCTAGGGGTGATGTTTGGCATGAAGTGTAGCCTGCTGATTTTGGACAATATCTGAACTCCCAGCAGTATGTTATTGCGTTTATAAAATAGCACCCTCCACCCTACCCCTCCCCTTCCAAAGTGAACTCGTTGTCAAATAAATCAGTCAGAGTGGTTCTCAAAGTTCCACGCAGTGCTAGTGTGGTGACATATTTGTACTGGTTAAACAATGAAACTGCTCCCTTTATTCTTGCTTAAAAAAAAATACATTTAGCATAATGCCTGATTTTACAGAATTGCATAAAAATTGCAAGAAAAGAGAGAGCAATCTCATTGGCTAAGCAGTGTTTACCAGTTAAGTGTTAGCTGCCTTCCCACACTCAAAGAAAGTCATGAAATGACTACTATGTGCGGTATGATTATGTTCATGTAATTCACTTGAGGCTCTTGTGTGTGAGCATCACCTTGTCATAACATGCAGCACATGTAGCCTCTAAATGTGGAATAAAAAAAAAAAAGTTCAGCTCTTTTTCCCTGGATAACACATGATACAAAATAATGCCCCTACACTTTATGGAATATAAACTTTAGACCAATATATAGAGTCATATAGTAACTAAAAAGTAGAACAAAAAAAATGTGTCAAAAGAAATCACAAATACACTCGCAGAGATTTGACAATTATAACTACTGGTAATTAGTGTTTACAACAAGCAAATCTCAAATTTCCCAATAGGCCATATCTTGCTTGGAACATAACACTCAAGGTTATCAGAAACCCATCTTATCATTTTACAACAATATCATCTAACTCTGTTACTGTGTGTGTGTGTGTGTATATAGTGAAATATGAAAAATGTCTACAGCTCAGCAGCATTAGTAAACTTTGAAAGCATTAAAGAAGTAAACTAAACTAGCGCTTTACTGATATTACCTCTTTACAAAGTTCTCTTTTTACAATCACTGATTGTAAAAGTTTCACAAAAAAAAGACTTTTTAGATTGGTTGAACATTATGGAACAAAGACTGTCATTGGATCAAATATTTTGCGTGACTGTCGTCTACCAAGAACCTGGCTCTAACTATCAGTGACTGGCCTAACCACAGTTCAAAAATTTTCTCTTTGTTTAAAGTCCTTACATATTTTAGGTGGTGTTTAATACCAGTATTAATGTAGACCCTATTTATTAGATTTTTTTTATTATCTCAGTATCTTTTATTTAGATAGACAAGTAATTTACCCAATGAGAAACCTGGTTGTCGTTGGCAGACCCAAATAAGTGATAGTGGAGGAGGGCAGAAAGAGAGATAGAGATAAAATTGAATCGTCTATAATCCCATTGTAACAAGTGTTCACTGTTAGCACCGTCTTTTGTTTAGTGGTATAATTTCTTTGGGGCTCAGATCACAACCCAACCCGGGTCAGTTTGTCACATCTAGAAATGTTCTGTTAAGTGGTATGTTTTGGATTATAGCTTCAATACTAAAACTTAAGCAACGATGGATAAAAAATAAAACATTGCTCAGAAGCACCAAGTCCAGGACACATTAAAGAATAGGAGAGCACTTGAACAACTCAGAATACTCAGAATACCAGCCATTCTTTCCTCGTCATTTAGTGAAATGAGCATATTCAAAAACTGCACTGCCATGTAACCCCAAGGCTATAATTTAGTTCCTTCAGACCATCACAATTTTCTCAGTAGGGTTTTTACAGGCTATATTTTTGGCACTATATTCCAGACGTAATGACAGCTTCGATTCTGTTCCAGTGCCCTACTTTACAGCTTGCTACAATAGAAGAAAGCACCTGGGGTTTTTAAGTAGCAACATTTTAGCCTTTAGCCAAACTGGTGCCATGTGATACATGGTGGAGTTTCTGCATGGGGTCCTGTCTTCTGTTTTACAATCTGTCAAGCTCAATTGCTTTTTTAATTTCAGATGTACTACTCCAGACTTCCCTCTTTCAAGCTGTCATGTAATTTACTATAGAGGCACTGTAGAAAGAGTGTTTCTCCTACAGTAAAAGGGAACATACTCTGTGATTATGCAAATGTTATTAATAGCTGTCCAAAAAAAGTACGGGTTTCTTTAAACAATTTGAAATTATATGTCTTGATACACTGTCACTATTTTCTTCCATCTGTTAATCTGTGACTACATGTTATTTTTCAGAGAAGCACCTCTGAACATTTGTACTGGAGAAAAGGACATCAAATGATGTTCAGAAATGTGATACACATTTTAATTTCACACTCCGTCAGCTTTTACAGCTCAGGTTCAGCGGAACATAAAAAAGGCACTGGCAGGCAGACATGTTTACCAAGGCACAAAATAGAGGTCTCATGACATAATGTTTTTAATTTCAAAGTGCGTTTTCTGTTCTTCTGGCAAAAGGCTACAATTGACAACACTCGCCGTTGCTACCCACCCCACCGACACCCCAACACTCCAACACTTAACTGTTATTATTATCACAATTTCTTTTGCTTTTTTATTCTAAAGAGAAGCGACTTTTCAATTAATTTTCTGTCAAGCCATTATGATGTTGGGTGCTTAAATCTGCTGGAGTTATTATTTTGACCTTTAAATGTCCCCTAATAATTACATTTCATCAGTCAAGAGTTGGTGTCAGAAAATGCTTCTTCAGGTTTGTAGTTTGATGAATAAACTGACTTAATGGTGTGTAAATGAACCCTTAAGTACAATTTATCACCCAGGATATCTGTTACTGATTTCAGCAAATCACCATGCTTAGTTTTTATTACACCAGAAATAAGACAGATGAAAAGCAGTGTCAGGTAATCAGTGAGGTTTCTTTTTTAAATTATTTTAAAGGCAGGAGAAACTGCTTTAGCTTAGTTTGCCAAGAATCCCCTTCTTTGTTTCAAGCTGTAAAAAGGTATAAAACTGAAAACAGTATAAAACCAGTATGATACTGAAGCATTATGACTGTAAACTTTCACTAAATCACTATTTCATGCCATCATTATATTATATACATTGATACCATGGTCATTTCTGCTTTTACACATAAGGACATCATTTACTGGTGTATATATATATATATAGTCAAACCTGTATTAAGACACCACTCAAGGGGCAGTCTAATAGTGGCCTCTTAACACAGGTGGTCTCTTAAAAGAGGGCCCATAACTTATGAATTTTCTATTTGTCTCTGACATGCTTTCCTGTAATTATGTATGTCTTACATACATTGTAAAAGCCAGAAGATGTAATATGAACAAAAGGAAGTATGTAATTTAGTAACATTCATTTAGATAATGCATTATTTTGTGAATGTAATGAATGCTTGCCTGTCTCAGGTCACTTAATCCTTTGCAAATTTCAATGCCTGTGTCTGCCTTTCAGGTACGTGTTGATTCATTGCATCCTGAAACCAATGCCAGAATAAGCATAAGATCTTTTTCGATTACCACGCACATTGTTTTCATACTCTTCTAAGTATGGCTTGAATGTTTCGGTGTTTATTTTCCTTTTAACGGTTTGCCTTGATGTCTTAAGCCGCTACATCCTAATTATGAGAACATTCTGTTAAATTAGCGGGAAAGAACAACACAATGCGAAACAGACACATTGGAAGCTACCTAGTTCCCAGGCAAGTGCGAGAACGAAATGCAAGTTAAAGTGGCATCTGGGGAAAGTGATTAATGTTATTGCTTGCTCTCATGTTCGAATAATGAAGACGGTGATACAGAATCAGCAAGTCAATGAGGACATCAAGGTAATGTGAACAAAAATAAAAACCTAAAACTTCAAGCCCTCGTTCTTTCCGTTTCAAAATGCTGTATCTGCATCTTTCTAGTGCCAAATTTTTCAGCAGTTTTTCTGGCATTTACTGTCTTTTAGGGAGGACCTTTTGTTTCTCCACGTTTTCTCTCTACCTTCACAAGAGCGCGCTGTTGTTTTATTGGTTACGGATAAGACAGTTAAAATGGTTACCATATTCCTTTGAATTTAGGACATACCATTTAAAACCATATTTTCATATAACAATAGCCCTGTGTAAGGGTGCTTAATACAGGTTTGAGTCCATTGCTGGGTAAAAGAATTGTGGTCGCTGGTCGCGTTAGACGGGTGGTTGCTTAATACAGTTAAATAAAAGCACAAATATCACTGGGAGGAATTTAAAGTGGTCACTTAGACCAGGTGGTCGCGAAATGAAGGTGGTCACATGAGCAAGTTTGACTGTATATATACAGTGGTTTGCAGAAGTATTCACCCCCTACCAATAATATCACATTTTGTTGAATTACAAATAATGTATACACAGTTTTTCAAACAAACTTTTTTTATTCAAAGCTGTAGTGGTTAAACGGAACACTTATATGAGGAGGAGGTTAACCCTTTGCAGTCCTATGTCGGACCTGGTCCGACATTGCAATTTTCCCTTTTCGGTCCAATCATCAAAAAGACGTAAAAAACAGGTCTCTAGTCGTTTTTTCTCCGGAAAAAGCAGAGAAAACCATTCAATGGCCGAGTGAGACCGATAGGAGCCGAGAGAAGCCGAAAAAAAAAGGGACGTAACGCATGAATACAGATAGCCCCAGCACCACATAGATAACACGGACATAAACAAACAAGATAGCTACTTCCGCATCCAGCGCTCAAAGAATACCACAGACATTTGCAGAGCTTTTTTGAGAAGTTATAGTAATAAAATAATGACTTGGATCGCATTATTGAGGAGTTTGGTGATAAAACGAGTGATCAGGAGATGATTTATCGGTATGTACTACTATTAAGAGGTATGTGAAAAATACAGCGAACAAGGGGTGGGGCGGGGTTGGAGATACAGTACTGAGTGTACTGTTGATATGCAGTGCCTTTTAAACCTGTTTTACTGTGAAAAATAATACTTTTAAATAGCGCGTCTAAATAAATGGACCGCAAAGGGTTAAGAACCTCACAATGGTTTTTTCTTACTTGCTCATTGTGATGTATTGTATCCCTACGATTCTACTCATCCAGTTGAATATCAATCCGGGTTTGTCCAAAAGTTCTGAGTGTTACAGTGGCTTGCACGTGATTTTGGGAACGTGCATGTTTTTGTGCTGACTTCGTTATCCTAGATTGCTGTTGCCAGTTTTGTTCGTACCGCCTTTTCTGTACTGAACAAAAGAGTTCCAGTAGTATATACCTTTAATTGACAGCTACCGGTAAGCCACGGATACCTTTCATAATTTGAATTTTGGAAGTGGCGAGTATATCCCTTCCCTTCCTGTGTCATTTTGAGTATTTGTGCTGTATACCTCCCTTTAACAATCTCCAATTTTTCTGAGAAAATTCTTCTTGAAAATTTATTCGTAACCAAATCGACTACAATGTCTCTGTTGTCTGATGATTTTTTTTTAAATTTGTAAAAATCAATTCGAAATATTACTTTGAAGTACTCGATATAATTCTCAATAACGGTCTCTATAATAAGCAATATCGTGCGAAATTCAGCTATATTTACACTGCTTACCCAAGCATATTTATGTCCTGCCTCTGCTCACTAACATTGGACAGTTGCATAACAAGGGGGGCAGATCTTTGACTGTCCTATTGGTTAAACCAACTCTCGACCTTCAACTGAGGCAGAGAATACCTTCAACTGTTTATGTCCCGCCTCTGCTCACTTATGATTGGACTGCTGCAGAGAAAATGCAGTTCTATTGGTTGATTTTATTTTATATCATTAAGAAAAAAAGAAATTCTGCGATCAACTCTTTAGTTGATTAAAATCGGTCTGACTAATCTGAATAGCCCTAATATTTTTATATATATATATATATATATATATATATATATATATATATATATATATTATTGTGTGTAACATACAGCCTAAATTTCCCACCCTCAATTTGAGGAAAAAATAAAACATCAAATAAATATGCATTTTCAAAGATACAACCTCAATTACACGTATGGAGGCAGTTTGCGGCCGTCTGCTATCACACAGATCATTACAGTTATGTACTGCTTCTCATTTCCAGTCGTGATTACTCACACCTGTTTTTCTCCCAATTTATGAACAGTGGTATTGCATGTCGAAAAATACGGGTGTCTGATCAGCATTTCTGATCTGTCCAAGCTGGTACTGTTTGTTAGAAATGGTGAAATTGTAAAAGCTTCTCTTTGAATTCCTCAGGAAGCTAATGACGATTCTTTGAAAACGGCTGCCTGTATGTCATGGATGATTCTAAATCGTGCAGCAACATTTTGGTTCGTCTTTTTTGGCAGGCTATTTTTAAGAAGCAAAAAATTGTTCAAAAAGTGCGTCTTAAATTCGAAGGAATACGGTGATTGGAAATCCTGGCCTGTGATTGGTTAAATCCTCATCACAGGAGGAATAGATTGAACTTTTTCCCTAACATCCTTACAACACCGGTCAATAGTCTCGGTCTGTCATGTGATTGGTTCACATCAGTTAGTCCCACCCTTTTTCAAAGGAATGACTTTCTCCCCAGCACTCTTCATAAAGAGAAAATGGCTGAATACCGATACTGTGATTTAACAGAAAATGAATTACAAAATATACTACAAAAGAAAGATGCTCCAAACACTAAAATGGTGATTAAAATGTCACTGTCACTGCTTTCTGTCTTTCTGAAATTCAAACAAATTCAACTCGACAAAACAAATGACGGGCGGGATATAAACTGGATTATGCAGCAGTCGGCAAACCAGACAGAGGCTTAGAAAAACTTTGTTAACTATACAGTATGAACTTCAAAAACATTTTCTGTTATTTATTTATTTACTTATGTTGTATCATCTATGTTAAAACAAAACATATGTCAATATTTATTTATAATCAGCTATATTTAAAGACAATATATAAAGTCGTATTTACTATCCAACCTTGCCTTACTTATTTTCTGATTCATATATTAAATATGTACTGCAGACTCAGCCATAGTGGAAAATTAAATGGAAGACTATTGTTACCTCCAGGCTGCAATGCTTTCAGCCTGTGGCTTCGGGCATTATAGCAATACTTCCCTCGGGTCAATAATTTTCTACTATAGCCCTCCTCTCCAGTCCATATTTACTCACTCTCTCTCTCCAAAATTACTATAAAGTTTTTTATTTCTCCTTTGTTTCTTTGTGATGGGTTTATTTACAGTTACCGCCTACTTTGATCTCTATATAATTAGCAGTTACTGTGCAGATACATACATAATTGATAAAATGGGTGCCCAAATTAATTATACACACTTAATGACTTCTCTATAAATGTGTGTTTTTGTGAAGAAAAACAAAACATACCCTACAAAAGTGCACTCTTAAGACAAACAGTTTTTCAAGGCAATAAAGGTTTTGTACTGGATGAATAGCAAAGGGAATGCAATTTTGTATTGAAATATGCAGTTAATTAAATTAACCATTCATTTGGTTACAGTTTTTTCAGTACTGCTATCACATTTAAAAACTGCAGCCTTTGCAAAAGACAAATTGAAAAACTAAACATGTCTGATGAAAAAGCAGCTCAAAATGTATATTGAAGAATAAAAAAAAACTGGTGAGGCACATTAAATGATTACCTCGCAAAAAAAAAACAAAAAAACAAAAAACACATTGAATTTATTCAGTGCACCTTAAGGATAACTTTGTTTGTGACACAATCTAGATCACCAGCATGGTGTGTAAAGCAATTTGGAATTCATTTTCAGTAAATAAACTGCAAACACAGGTCTGCAGTAAAACTAACTGTGCCGGTAGTGGCAAGATTATATTTGATTTTAGACCACAACACTGTAGACTTTTTAGAACAAACAGAAAAGAGTGATGCCCCTGGAATTTGAATGCACAACACCTGTGCAGGAATTCGGCAGTTCTTTATTATTTGAAGGCTCTTTGCAGGCTGCCAGCTGTATGAAGTTCAAATGCAAGCATTACGCAAGCATTACACATTGGAAAATGTACTTACATGGATAAGCCCAGAAACTTCTCCCTTCTCTAAGGGTTTGGCAATGGATGGAGTGAAGACATTGGCATCACCCACTGGCTGTCCCTTCATAAAATGTTTGCCTGTTTCATAAATATCCACCTCTATCATTTTGCCCTTAAACTCAGGCTTTTTGGGGACCAAAACCTGTATAAACAAACACACACACATACAAGGAGTTAAATTGAGCAGAATTATTTTCACAACAGTAGCAAATAAATCAAACAAACACATAAAATAAAATAATAAAAAACAAAACCATAAAAAGTGACAACGGTGACTGCAGGTTGAGTTACAGTACAAAGGAGCTGTATGAAGACAGTCAGTTTTTAAAAATGCTATCAATTTTCCCTCAGTAGTTGAATGTGAAAGCTAGCCTTGAAATACAAGTCAAGATATGAAGAATTTCAGGCCACCCCTGGAAATTCACAAATTTACAAAGCATAAAAATCATCTGGGGTTATTTCAACTGCAGGTTGGGTCAATAGAAAACTTCATTGATTTTCAAATGGCACAAGTTTGTAAATAGGCCCCTTAAATCTATGGGGATCGATAGTGCTGAGTTAGCAATGTCTACTACAATTGACATCACCTGCTTATTTTGTTTATTACTATGGCTTGCCTTGAGAAAGGGCTATTACTGGATTCTGCGTAGGCAGTTAACATATTTATTGACTAGTGAAATACAATTCAAAGTTGGTGCACTATGTCCACTGTTTTGTCATATCAAGTATTTTCACAAAACAAACATTAAACTTTAAAGCTATAGTGTGCAGTGCAAAAAGCACATCATGAAAAATGTTTGGTTATTATCATAACCCTGGTTCCCTGAAATAGAAATGTAACCATTACCGAATGGGTATGTACCTCCTAAAAACCCGAATCCTGAATATTGTATACGAAAGATGCTCTTTGAGCCTGTGATGCAGTCGTGACCCCACCCCCTTTAAATGTAGAGGGGGATTTCCCCTCGTGAAACAGGTCCTGCAAAAATTACAGTATTATTAATCGTGGGGTTGAACCTACTTGTACCCATACAGGGAATGCGTGGACGCTGCTCTGGCATTTTAGAGGGTGTCAATAACCCAGACGGCTTAAATGCAGCCGTTCAGGGGCCAGATCCAGAGCTGCAGGCTCGATGGGTTGGGATGCCATAAGGTCCCCTGTGCCTGACTGAGCAGGTCACGACGCGATGGCAGTCTCCACGGCTGGCTGCTCAACAGCTGCTACTAGAAGCACCTTGGCCTGGTCCTTCCTGATTTTCTCAGCGGGAGCAGGGTGAGCAGTGGGAAGGCGTATAACAGATGCCTCGGCCACTGGTGTACCAAGGCATCTATTCCCAGCGGTTCTCCGCTTCCTATTATGGAGAACTAAAAGGGACAGTGGGTTGATTCCTGGGAGGCAAGGAGGTCTAACTCTGCTCTCCCGAACATCTCCCAGATGAGGCTCACCACCTCAGGGTGAAGCCTCCACTCTGAGCTGCCCAGGCTCCCTTCTGGTGACACTGCCCAGTGCTACGTCTAGGCGTAGATGGGCCGGCTGTTTCCACCAAGAGAGTGGCGGGACACTGTCAATAGGTGGTTGTGGTTCAACATGGGCTGAAAAACCCTGCTGTTGAACCAGGCCTGCAGAATGCAGATGCGCAACAGACCCAATGGAAGGGTCTGGGCTGCCATCAGGCCCAGAAGTTTCTGAACATTATCATCGTGAGCACTCTGTTGAGCTCAAAGAGCTCCAAACAGGCGGCTATTCTGTGCACTCTGGCGTCCGACAGAGTGGCCAGCATGGACCCAGGGTCCAAGCACACTCTGAGATAGGAGGCTGTCTGGGAAAGTGTGAGCTGGCTCTTTGCATGATTCACCGTAATGCCCAAACGTTGAAGGAGGCCAATCACTAGTTCCATGTGGGAGACTGGGCACATATTAGTCAGTTGTCCAGATAATTGAGTACTCTGATGCCTTTGAGTCTCAAAGGTGTCAAGATTCCATGGTTCCATGCACCTCGAGAAGGCACGTGGAGCTAGAGAGAAGCCAAATGGCAAAACATGGAACCAGAAATGTGAACCACAGGTACTTCCTGCCCTGGGCCTGTGGCAGCAAACTCCTAGGGCTGCTGCTTAGCCTTAGGCTTCTGTCTCTGCACAGGGCGGTGGAACCTACTATGAGCCACGGGCCAGTCCCAAACATTCCCTCTGGCAGCGGGCGCAGCCAGCTGTTCCGGTCTTTGAGGCTGCTGGGGCCATTGGTTTACGGACTGGAGGTGGTCGCTTGGGAAGCTGGCAAACCAGCTCCTTAGTGGATTCCCGCACGCGGTGAGAGCGCTGCAGCATTTCATCCACCGCAGGACCAAACTTATGCCCTGGAGTGATTGGGGCACCCAACAGTCGTGCTTTGTCCCCATCAGGCACACGTGCCTGGGAAAGCCAAGCTGCCTGCGTGTGGGATGTAAGGGATGCAGAACGCTCCTTACAGCTGCAGGATAACCTCTTCTCCAGCGTGCGCTTGGAAAAGGGGCACAAAATTTGCAGAAGCTGCGATTAACTAGTTCCTCCTTGGCACGCTCTGGCCCCAGGCAGGAAGAGCATCTGCCATGCTTGTCCTCCATGGGCAGACGGGAGTTGAAGTTGGAAGCAACAACAAGCGAATATCTCGACCATGTTGGGAGACAGGCCTGCTCACAGTATCGTAAAAACAGAAAAAACACAACGAGAAAATACTTTCTCAACAAAACAAAAACGGTAATTAAACAATTACATAAATAATATAAAATGTCTCAGTGTGTAAAAACACATAAAATGTGAAATAAAAATGTAATCAGGAATTGTACTTATCTGAACAAGGCTTTCCTGTCAGGTCAGTCTTGAAAGGAAAAATGGCGCGGAGATCTGTGAGCGCAGTCCTTATGTGCCCTCGGGGGGCGGGGTCACGACTGCATCACAGGCTCAAAATGCAGCTTTGGTATTTAATATTCAGGATTCAGGTCTTTAGGAGGTACATTCCCATTCGGTAATGGTTACATTTATATATATTATCAACCTGAGTGAGTATGTAGGATGCATGGCATTTAAAATAATTTAACTATGTACTTTAAGGGATACCTGGATGAATTTCTTAAAATAAAACTGTACAACTTTCTAATCACTATAGGTATCAAGTTGTGTCATCATAAATGCAGAATTTACAGATATCTTTCTTTATTGCCTAAAGTTCTTGTATACTTTACAGATGACACAATGATTGTCAGAATCAAAGTACGAACTGATTCAACTGAAAACAATAAAGCCACACCAAAACAGGCTTAGTTTGTAGACTTCCCCTTTCTATTGCACAGAAAAGCTGAGAGTTGGCTTTTATACGGCTCACGTTGTCTGTGGAGAGTTTATAATTAACCAAATCCAACTTCAGATTTGCTGCTTTTTTTTTTTTTTTTTTTTTTTTTCTTTTAAACAAAAAGGTAGGATGATTGTACATTTTATTTTTACAAGAATAAACCCTTGCATCTTGAGGCATTAAAATGATAAGATAATCCCTCTGTACATTAGTCCTTTTCAACTGATTAACAAGGACAAGTTTGATTGTATCTAAGAATAGACAAATCAATAACAGGTCAGTGTCTATACATTGTCTGACCCAGGAGGTCTAATGCAAGGCAAAAAAAAAAAACAATTAACATTCACGTATCTTATTTTACGGGCTACTTGCTGCAACAGACTTTTAGGGAAAAGCCACAACCAAACTGAAACCTTGAATTTACTTGTTCTCCTTTAAATTAAATATCTAATTATGTGTTGACTTGTATGCAATTTTATAAGAAAACAAACAATTATTTGTGTGCTTCTCATTTGTATCCATCATGGGAATTGAAGTATTCCAGCAGTAAGGGGAATGGTTGGCATGTACAAGGATTTAATGCCAAACCTTCACAGCGCGATTACTGCAATTTAAAGCCAAGGCGTGACAAAGTAAATAAGTTGGTTGTTGGACGCAATCCATTTTTTCCTGTAGGCCCTCTTTTCCCATTACTGTGTAGAGCACTGGTTCTCTTATTTGCAGTGAAACTTTCATTACTAAGGGAGAACTGTCCCTTCCTTTCAAATTTGCATTTGTATTCTCTTTCTCTCATCTCTGTGCACAGAGGTTTAAACTGTAAAGAGGGTAAAAAGGCAAAGTTACAAAAGCTGTGAATTGTGATTCAAAATGAAAATGCACACATAGATTGTAGCGCCCAGATCAAATGTGATGGAGTGTTGGCATTTTAAAATCATATCAGACACACCGATCATGCTGTACTCAGTGTGCCATACATTATTTCTTTTACATTACCTGCTCGTAGAATTTATTGTGAGCCACGTTATACTGAGCATCAAAGGATTCTTCTGTCACCAAAACATGTTGCCTCTCGCCGACCTGGGGAGATAAACAGCCAGGTTAATTTGTGGTTGTCTCTGTAGCAATAAGTTGTACAATAAGCGGATACCATCAATTCTGCATGAAAGTCACAGACAACTAAAATAACCACAAAGTTACCCATATGTCACGGTACCCAGTCTAGGCAACAAAGTTATTTGCAATCAATCACCATTACCCCAGGGTCAATGCTGAAACAGGACTTTTTAAAGAAAGACAGACATCTGGGACATGAGGAAAAAACGCATTTCAGGGAGGTAGACAGGCAATTAAAACCTTTTTATAACACTCCTAGTGCCATCACTTATTACAGCACACTCATTCCCCCACATCCTTTGGAAAACACCAGAGGTGCAAAGAGGGAAGCAAACGGGCCATTGCCTATAGAAATTGGCACCACAACAATCCTGTTATTAACAGAGCCATGTACAGTAACCTGTCGCGGCAGGTTCTTCATACACTTGTGCTAAAGCAACCACTTTGTATTCCAAAAAAAGCAACTATAATTACAACGGATAGCCATCTTAATTACAAATAACAGAGCAACAACCTAATTAAGTTATTTTCATACTGGGGGGTTTAATCGTGAGGTTTTCTGCAAACTAATTAATGTGAACGATTGATCCTTAAAATATGACATGTCTACCCCAAAATATTCAGTAAGAATAATAACTTTTACAGTCAAATGAAACGCTAGAATACCAGGACAAAGACAGATGTTTTAGTAAATACAATCATCCTTTTTAAACTAATTAATTAACCTGATGACTACTTTTAGATTTATGTTAACTAAATAATATTTAGTTAATTGAGCTTACTTGTGAAATAAAATCCATGTTCCAAACTATAAAAGACAAGTCATATTAATCTTTTTATTATTATATTTGGAAACTTTCCAGTCAAATGGACCTTACAAAAAAATTTATTAAACTAGGAAAGACCAATAACAATTCTACTAATACTACTACTAATTCTACTATTACTACTAGATTCTGAATTGATGGCATTTAAAAATAAATATATCGTCTTAAGAATTTCTATATCATACTAAGCACAATGTACAGATGCAAAACTTCATATTTCTGGTGAAACTCACCAACTGCTCTTCTATGACGTCGACAGCAGTCATCAACAGAGTGGAATGAAAAACAAAACATCCAGATTTTGTTCACATCAAAAGTCTTTAAGGAGCATGACTCATCAATTTAATTGGGCCCTTTCCCAAAGGACAAGCGGATATCAGGAGATCAGAGGGTTTTTGCTGATAACTGTTTATCTTTAAACGGTAATATGCAGGTTTTATTACATTCAAGCTTGTGAAAAAGCTGTCCTGCAGGCTGACAAATCACCTTTAATCTCCTGTTTGGCAAAAACTTGTCAACAGGAAAGCATTCGTTTTTATAAGCCTTTGAAGGAGTATAGAAGGGTACAATTACAGTTAGACCTTGACTGAGGGTTTCAAAAAAGCAACCTAAACGAGAGCTTTGCAATAATTTTAGCGATGTAAATGTTGCGTGAAATCTTTAACAGGTTTACACAAGTTGCTGCTTCAGGATTTTTTTTGCAACCCTTTAGTTTGCATTACACTAGTCTGCATGTGCATGGCTTCCTTCAATGCTGTTGAAACTTAGTTTGCACCCAAATAATATTTAAGGAGCACTGTAAAAACCATTGCAGATGGGTGGATGGCTTTTTTTCCCAACATACATACAAAAGGCCAAGCTTTTTGCAGTACACATCCCCTCACTTTTTGGCTGATTAAGCGCTAGCTGCATTTTCAAAATTCAACACAAAGAATGGTATTAACACAACAAATGAAAAATATGTAATACTGGCGACAAAGAAAATAGCAATATTTACGGTCTGTTTTTTATGCATTATTCATCTCTAGTGTAGGCTCCTCAATTATCACATCTTAATAGCCTCATCTGCTGGGAGAACACAGGCAGAATCTGTTGATGTTTCTCTCAAAGCTGACTGACTGCCTGTAAATGTCTCCTTTTACTGAAGAACAGCACAGTTAATTGTCAAGCCAATGTAAAACATCCACCATCCTAACACTGTTATTGGGGTGGCTGCGGAATAAAAAAGGAAGGTAAGACTTTAAGGATGTTACAATTCATGGAAATGTACTTTTATTGTAGAGACAACACTTTATAGCATGACTGTACAATCAACTTGCTGCATAGATGTTTCCCTTTTTACAAACAAACTTAATTGGAAGTCTCCATTGCACTAATGTGGACTCCTCTTAGCATATCTTATTTTTTGTGTTTTTGCAGGTCAGTCAAAATGGAAGCACAATCCCCTTTCAAATTCCATGACACTTAATCAATTACCCAACGTGCATGACTACTCTGTCACTCTCTTATCTTTGCAGGCTTCCCAGACAGACGCATGATTCCGCTCTGATTCCGCCCTGATTCCGCCCTTCCAGCTGCATGCGAATAACAGTATTATAAACATCGAGAGAGCCTGTAATTCAACAGCACTAAATACATCAAAATACCATAATTTGTACATATACTGTTTATTAAAATAAAAAAGTAAAAGTTAAATCAAAAGACGGGCTTCTTTGCAGACACAAAGACGGGGATTGGAAGGTCATTGAGACCGAATTCCCCTCTCACTCCCAAAATACAGTAGTCTGTTCAGGGCAAGACGAAGGCAGATAATTGTGTGTCGAAGCTCATTAATTTCCTGCCCCTTATGTACAACTAACTGCAAAAATAATCTCAGATTTCTAAAACACATTCATAATCATATTATAGAAGAGAGCTTTACCATAACTAAAAAAAAAAAAGCTGAAGGCCAAGATAAAATACTTCCAACAGGTCTGCTAGGAGAAAATAAATGTAGGGCTACTAATTTTCCACTGACGGAATCGTGGAATTATGTATTTTGGGAATGGAAAGACAGAGCTAAGACATTTTCTGATTAGTATCCCACCATCCTCGTATAGATATTCTGCAAAATTTGCTGTCATTTGATTGATCATGTACGAGTCAATACCATTGAAGATCATATTGCCAGTTGTAAACACAGAGAACAAGAAAGCAAAAAAGACAGCAACAAAAAATGGCAAAGCACTGCATTCTTCTGTGCTGAAAAACTTAGACCCATGGTACTGCGCTCAAGACGGAGCTTTTCCGAAGTAAGTAAGCTAAATCAATTCCATATTTAATTATTGTTTAGTTTATTTCTTTCCATTCTACCTGCAGTTAACACTAGTACCATCGGATTTTCGAACTACCTAGAACCGCCACGTGGGTCACTTTGACCCATACATTTTTAAACTGCTTCATTATGAAAATGAAAGACATACTATCGGATACAACTGAAAAGGTTTATTCATGAGCATCATACCTAACATTTGCATCGCAGAAACACTGTATTTAAATGGACAATTAAACATAAAAGGCTTTATTTTTAAAAAGCACACATACAGCACGACTACAAACAGTGAAAAAATATAATAAAATACAAATTTCAAAAGAAACATGTATGTACATATACCCGTGTGCAGGTGTAAACGGGTATATACATACAAAACTATAAAACCGAAATCATTGTTTCTAATACTACATGAAAAGAAAATATAGCACTACTTCCGGTATGACGGCTGCATTGTACTCTATGGAGGAGCGTACGCGTCTGCCAGCTGACTGCCTGCATCCAGGAGCTGTGTTGAATGTAAACAGAGACGCAGTTCCATTGAACACTATTGTGTAAACACATGTAAACTGGTACATACAAACCTGTAAAACCAACATGTTTTTTTTTTCTTCTAATAGTAATATAAAATATATATATATATATATATATATAACATACGTTTCATATTAGGCACATAAGTTGTTATCCAACCTGTCATTTCAGTTTGCTGTATGCATCTGAGTGCAGCTTGCCGTATTCCAAACAAAATAACTACTTTCAAGGTTAAGTATTTCCTTTGGGTATATTCCCAGTTGCTTTGTGGAACAAAATGAAGGATTGTTATCTCCCAGGTACATTGAAAAATAAGCAACTAGGCTTTCACTGAATATGCATCTTGACAAATCCACAATCATAGCAATCTCTGTCTCATAGTCAGTCTATAAACAAAGGCTTGAAATAATAAAAAAAAAACACATGTGCTAGGAGGAGGCGGCGTGTCTTGTTTGCTGCACTTCCAAAAAAAAAATGAATATCTTACATTATGTTAATAAAAGCAGCCATGTCACATTGACCCACGTGGGGGTTCTAGGTAGAACTGTTTATAATTATCATTTTTGCGATTCTGGCTATCAAACGCCATCTGGATATTTAATTCATATATTTAGGCAAAGTCAAAAACGGACATACACATACGATTTACATCGGAAGAGTAATTAACATTTTAATTCCAAAATGGGCCAAATTGACCCAGATGGCGGTACTAGTGTTAATAAAGCTATAATTTGCAATGTTAAACCATGACTGTTTCTTAATAAAATTGTATCATCTGACGATGAAGAAACAAGCTCAAAGTTATTTATCTAGCTATACATTATCTAGCTATACATTCCCTAAAGGAAATTGATGGCTTTACTGTGTAAGGGATGTAGTCACTACACTACACTACACTACACTACAATTCAATTCAATTCAATTCAATTCAATTCAATTCAATTCAATTCAATTCAATCTGGAGACACACCTCTTGTTAAATTTTTGAAATATCAATGCAAAATTAGCAAAGAAACAATATATAATTATTACTGTATATGCATAAACTGATGTAATCAATTTAATATGCATAACAGCTCCACATGTATTACAGTGTTTTTTTTTAAGCTTTCATAACGTCGATGAATCGATGCATCAGCTTTTTTGGAGAACAAAATATAATCGATAGTGAAAAATTAGGCATCGCCCCAGCCTTAAACATTATATGAATATACGTGGATAAAAAGTGGTAAAAACTGAATTTTTTATTCTCCAGAATGGAAAATCAGCAGCCCTATGTACAAAAAAGAGTCCAAAAAAAATATTCAAACCTTGAAAGACTCTGCATGATTATGGGATTTCAGAATCCAGTGACATCAACTTAGAACTTTTCATATGCACTACAATCACATCAACAAAAAAATCCACTTATTATACATGATAAAGCTATGCCTTTATCATAAAAAAATTTGTTCAAATGATGGATTTGATTCTGCATTACAAAGTCTCCTACACAAGCGACACTCAATTGGTCTCTTTCACTCTAAGCGTGCAGAGTGTGAATGCAAAGAGGATACGAGAGAGGGTTCTTTATGTAGCTTAGGGTCAAGGTTTTCTGGCTGGATACTGAGGAAGCGTTTCTTGACATCCTCTTCCAGCACCGTACTTCACCTTGAGTCTCCCATTCTTATTCTTCTTGCTAAGACAATGAGCTTCACATCAATAATGGTAATAATGAAAAAGCAGCACAAAAGGAGCTGAAGCCTATGAACAATAAAATGCTTTACACAAATATGCATTACCACTGAAGTATTGAGCGATTTAAAAATTAATTTTCAATTTACATGGTAAGAAATATTATTGTATTCTCATGAACTGCTGCAAATCACAACATGTTTTAATGGTTTGCCTAAGAGCTGGGTGTTTTTACTTATTGTATTATAGGTATTTGAATAAAGTACATTTGAGTCAGAAATCTTTTTTTTTTTTTTTTAATTGTACTGTTTATTGTATTGTAGTGTAGCCAATAACATTTACCTAAGTATTCAAAATACTTAGTTCTGAGTGCAGCAACAAAAGCAGTAAACAAAACTGGATTTGTTTCTTTGAGAAATACCAGAGAGTATAGCATCATTATTTAGTAAAGATTTATGAAATTCATGGGAATAAATTAAGTTTGACTATTTTTATTTTAGGTTGATTTAAGGGTAAACTAAATATGTCCCCAGTGCATTCTCAATCTAGTTTGATTTAGTGCAGAATTTGATTTAGTGCAGAAATAAAATAAAATAATAAACAATAGGTGAGAGACCACCAGTGTCTAAGGTGTGATCATGTCAGCAAAACAGAAAAATGGAATTGCCAACAGAAACCCAAGTCTTGATACTATAACAAGGCTGCAAGCCCACAAAGAACGTGTTCTTTTTTGACTACCTTGTTGAGATAATAAAAATGATCAGACAATAGCTTACCCTAACCCATTCAGTGCAGATTTAGCATGGGCCACATTGCCTAAATTCATAATACCGAATCACTCCATAAGGAACATCACCAAGTGAATCTGTCCCGCTCTGATGTGCCGCCTATGGTTACATACAAAAATGTTAGAAAAATAAGAGACAATCCTCAAAATATAAGCCACCATTTTTTATGGGCGTTTTTATAATACATGGGATGATTTTAAATGGCAATGCACCTCAATTTCCTGATCCAATATACCTTAACCAGTGGAGGTGGACATCTTCATTTGCTCAGAATTTCATGGTGGCCAAGGGAAAGCCAACAAACCAGCGGCAGACCATGCTGCAACAGAAGTGGGCTGGGATGCGATTTTCCTGTCTTGTAATCCAATCACAGTACAAATGCGGACCCACCATTTACACCACTAGGACCTAATCAGAAGTAGTATTTCATCATTTCTTTAGTCAGTATGATATAATCCAGGACAAAGGTTCAAAACTGAACACTATATTATTACTTGCTTGGTTTTAGAACAAGGAAAACCTAGAGGATTCACGTGCCTTTTGAAGTTTCCTGGTAATGAGGTGTTCTCCAACACACACTGAGGAAAATGTGGTTTCTAGCAATATCAGAGATGATCGGATTTCTGCTTTTCAAAAGTAATAGTAGTCTTGTAAAATTATAATGCATTTCAAATAATAATAAAACAAATCTACCAAGTTTCTGTGATTAGCTTGATTGGAATATTTACATAAAGACTGTGATCCTAAAGTAGTTCATCTAAACTAATACTTCTGCCATTTCAAAAGAATGACCCATCATACACCTTTAGGCTCATTACCATAGCTGCAAGTTGCAAATGAACATCCGTAATTACACTTGAATAGCAATATCATCCCCTTTCTAGCTAATGCACAGATAACCTTTCTATAGTCATTAACCCCTCAAAATGGCTAGAAATACAGATGCTTCCCTTTGGAGACATGTTAGACATTTTCACAGACTCTAGCACAGTGGTTAGTACTATAATTATAAACTGAGAAACATTATTCGCACCTATTTTCCAGGTGACTAAAAGTTCCACATAACGAGGAAAACATGTTATGTAACTGTGCTGAATTTATAAGTGAAGGGCTACACTGGTCCTCAATTTCTCAAGAGAGGATTTTCAACCCTGGTCCTGAGGACCCATTGTGTTTGCTGGTTTTCATTCCAACTGAGCTCTCAATTACATAACTAGACCCTTAAATGAAACGATAATTTGCTTAATTAGACCTGTTTAATTGTTTTCAACAGTTGTAGAGTTCAAGTTAGCTATAACATTTTATAAGTAACTTGAACTCTGCAACTCTTTAAGAGCTGAAAACAATTAAAAAGGTCTAATTAAGCAAATTATTAGTTCAATTAAGGTTCTAGGTAAGTAACTGAGGGCTCAGCTGGAATAAAAACCAGCAGACCAGGGGGTACCCAGGACCAGGGTTGGGAGCCACTGTTTTAGAGTATACTGCTTGAATACCTGGGCTGCAAATTTCATTTCACTTTATTTACACAAAGAGAAAGAACACCACATAGCAGTGGCAATGGGAGTCTACCACATGCAGGTTAAGGAAGAATGAATGTCCCTGTCCATTCACTGACCTCTGCCTAATTCCTCTAAACACTGTGGCGGTTTTGTGATGAGTGGATTTCTGTCCAATGAGGGCTCATATGACACCCCCGAACCTGTAACTGGTCATTTGATCTGGATTCCATTTGATCTGGATTCTCCAAAAGGTAAAAGGCATTGAGCCATTGTGCCCCCCCCCGAACCTGTCCACTCTCTCGGCTGGGCTCAGACACCACAACTCAATTCACATGGGCCCCAACAGAGATCAGCTGAAGATTACCTGTAATATGGTTTCTTCATAGAATGATTGACCAGTGTGTGGAGTTCATCATACAAGGTAAGAAATTACTTTGCAACAATACTGACACGGACTGAAATCGAACTGGTGACCTAGAGGTGAAAGGCTTTGCTTCCTATTGCTACACCACTAAACCACAGGTTCTTTTCCATGGGAATTAAATTCAGTCTATCTGAAATCATTATAGGCAGACTCTATTAATTGCAACAGAGTTAAGGTAGTCTGGAAGCACACACAGATTGTCTGTACTATAATTTATTTATGTATTTCAAAATATTAAAAGGATAAATCTAACCAATATGCAACAACTGGTTTGTGGAAAGATCCTTGTCTCACAAGGCAGATACAAGATATTTCAAACATGTTATTCTGTTCTCATGCATTCATACACTGCATAATATAATAACAATGTTATTCCTTAATGAGAACAGCTGGGAGCCAGGGAATGTATAGCTCTGCCTATGAAACACCCACAGCTATTAAATGGACCCCCTAAAAAGGGGAACTCTCGTTATATACGGTGTCATACACAGTGGATGTACCAAACATAGAAACATTTGCTGTATATAACACAGATTCATTTGTTATGCAATGGAACCCCTGAGATGTATTTTGTAATACATTAATTAAAAAAAAAAGCTTTATTAAAAACATTGTTATGGTTTAAGCTTGAAGCCACAAAAGTCAGGATATTTCAATAAAAGAAAAAAAATGTCAATAGTTCAGCTTGTAGTCACAAAAGGATTTGCCACACGACCCATAACTCGGCTGCATCCATGTGATGGGCAGTATTCAATGGCAGAGGTAAGAAAATGTATTTTAAAACCTTAGCAACACCTTTAACAAAGCAAAGTTCAACTAAAGAATGATAAGGGAAGCGGTGAAAATCCATTTTCAATTACATTTTTTACTGCTCCCCCTGATCACCTGCTGTTGAAAGTTGTTAATATGTTTTAGTAAGGCTGGTTTTAAAATTAATTTTGCTACCTCATTAGCTTCAGTAAAATTGCCATTTACACTTCTCCCCGTCAACAGGGATACAGTGGGATGATTGTACGTTTGTTTTAAAGTATATCTTTCCAACTTTTGTAAATGGTCGTAATACTAGTATTTGTTATGTAAACAATAACCCACGACAGGGTGAGCGGTAAGACATAGCTTACCACAGGGCTGGGTGCGTTGTGAGGCACAGGGATTTAGGTTAAGTGTCTTCAACCACCCAGATATGTCTTACCCTGTCGTGGTTTATTGTGCTTATAACATTTTCTATGTTTATTTTGTAAAAAGAAAACAAAACAATAAAACTTTAAAATATTTATTGAATGTATCCTTCCACAAGTGCAAAATAGGCCCTATACATTGGCTGTAGAGACTACAAACTGGCTTAAATAACTTATTACTGCTGAATCAATTGTTCATTTCTTTTTGCAAATATGTATTTACTTATTTATTTATGTATTGTTATACTGTAGCTTAAATGCATTGTTTTCTGTAAAGTAAAAATGCAAACATTTAAAAAAAACTGCTTACCTACATGTTCATACACTGCATACTATAGCTGTAGATATTACAGTTTTCTTCCATTCTGCCGAATAATTACATTATAATTCGGATTGTACACAGGGAAAATTTGTACATTTTGACCACCCTTTTATCTTTTAAAATACTAATCCTATTAAGACTTTTTAAATCTTTAAGAGACAATATCACAAAGTATTTCGGTTCGAAAGGCCACTCTATTCCCTACCATCGCTGAGATATTAATGGTTGAAAATCATGGTTGAGGAGTTTAACATGGAAACAAACTTGAAATTGTATAAATTGTGTCTTTTTCCAAGTTTTATGTAATGTTTTGTATTGTAACTTCTAGTTTCCAAAAGGTCCACTTCACAGAGACTTAACTGGAGTGTGTTTGGAAGATCAGAGTTCTTGATCTTGATCCTGGCAGTAATAAAATTACATTTTAAAAGTGTTCAACAGAGAAGCCCAGCTGGCATTTTTGTTTACCCCTTCCAAACTCCCAGGATAATTCCCTTCAGAAGCAAAATAAAAGTATTTTATATCACCAAGACCACGAGGAGTCACATTCACTAACTATTTACTATGCATGTGTAACATTTTAAATAATTCAGCCAGTTTATTCAAGTGTACACCTTTGTAATTTTGTTACATTTTTAACATTACAAAATTGCTTTTCCCTTTAGAAAATAATGGAGCAAACACAGCACAAGCGGAATTGTTGAGAGAATGTGTCCCTATGTTTTATGCTTGAAAACATACAGCCCCTTTTCATCCCATCCAATCCCATCTGGACTGTTGTCTATAAAAACAACTAAAGCCCTGTTTGCCAGAATGGTTAAATCATCAGCCTGGGTTTAAACGTAAGTTGCTAGAGCAGGGAGCAGGATAGCCCTAGGTCCCTGCACAATATCTCCTCCTTTACCTGGTAGCTAAGGAGGCAAACGGGAGAGATTAGATTGAACATAAATACAGCCAGGCTCCAATGGTGCCTAATTAGCATAAGACAAGTGAGAGTGCTTCAGTCTTTCACCACTGGGCAGCGTATCTCATTAAGGACAGCTGAATAACAATTATCACGTCCCCCCATGAATAAGCTTGGCAGGACTGTGTAGAGCTTGAGACCATGCCACTTCACTAATGCTTTCTTGGCTTTCAAATGTTTCGGCTTCAGGGGTAGGAGGCATTTGTGTGTGTTATCATGCACCTGCATCTGACTTTAATTGTACTCTCATCTTTTGCCATCAGCTCTGAAAACTACAACTGTTTTAATTATTTACAATTATTCGCCAGCTAGTGCCAGACCCTAATAAAGGGAGCAATAGATGTGACAAGAATTGAAATAAAATTATTTATATATATTATATATATATATATATATATATATATATATATATATATATATATATATATATATATATATACAAAGCTACATCCTTTTAAATACTGTACATTACTAATGCAGCTGTTAGTAATGTCTTTTCCCCCCTTTTTCCCCCTCTAAATATTATTACTAGTGCCTTTATTTTTAAATGTAAATTGGCAGTACACTACCATTATTTATCATTGCATCTTTGGCTTAAAATTAAAGCACAGATGTTAGAAATGAACAGAAACAACGCTGAAGAATGATATTGGGTTGGCAATGCAAGTATTTTACCAGATTTTGTTGGACAAAATGATGTGCAAATCATGTTAACACTGGTCAATAAAGCGCACCTGCGATATTCTGTCCCTGTTTCAGTGCCTGTGTTAAGTGGTTGCGTTGCATTTTACTGGTACACTGAAATGGAGGCATTGGTGTCTGCACATGCATGAGAGGACACACACACATACATTATATATATATATATATATATATATATATATTTTTTTTTTTTTATGGATCAGTCCTTAGAAATTCTAGCATGTGATTAGTTTAAACCTCATAGCATGACTAAAAAAAATAGATCCAACTATGGCCCCTGTGAAGCTGTTTTCTGTCAATAGTTGTTTTTTTTTTTTTTTTTCCACAAACTCCCTCAGATTATGTAATAATGCTGAGCGTCCTTCCTCTCCACACAATAAAGCAAAAACACTAAAATCATCATAAAAACTTTGCTTTCAATGTTTTCTGACTTCCTGCAATGCAATGAACCGCTGATGCATGTGCATATCTCAAAATAATGCAGTATGCAAATAGCATTTGGTACCTACATGCCAATCAATGGAATAAAATGGTTAAATAATACTTTAGTGTGTGGTGTTTACCTACGAGACTGACAATGATTAGTATGTATAGGGTTCGTTGTATCTTAATATAAAGTTAACCTGATCATACTGCGTTTGTATTTTTGGCAGTAAACAATATCGCGAGCGTGCGTGAACGGTGTTGCGATATGGAAATTATTATCGTTGGAGAATCATATCAAAATATCGATATTGGCGCCCAGCACTAAAATATATATTTTTACCCAGTGGAAGTGGGTTGTCGAGGATTTGTGGCACACTCTACAACCCGGTTTCTCAGAGACGTCGGATTCAGTGGCCAAGAGTTGCGTTGCACAGTGAAGAACTTATCTGAAGCAGCAGAGAGGAGCAGCAACTGGCTGTGGTTGAGACGGAAAGATTCTGGCTGGGGATCTCAAGCACAATAGAAAGAAAGAAACGCTGATGTACAGGTAAGTAAGCTGGGCTGAGTTGAGTGGGGGACGGAGGGGGGTGATGCTGGGACGCCAGAATCACCGTCGAGCCCTCTTGAGGTGTCGTGGGCTAGTCGACGAAACACTGAGGATGGAAGATGCCCACTTGAAAACCCCAGAGATGTACCCTACTTAGCTCAATCCAGACGGTTGTCATGCTGATGCGCTGGGGAGGCCGCACTGTGGTTGATCCCCGGAGCCAGCATCGCAGCCGTTGTGTGTGCTGATGCGCCAGGGAGGCAAAATAAGCTGATCCCTGGAGCCAGCATTACACTTCAGCCATTAACACCAGACAGAAGGATATCTACATCATCATATGGAAGGAAACGTAAATGGATGGAGACACATATGGATCACATTAGGTTTACTGTAAAGCTACGTCTTAGTTGGTGCTTATCTTGGCGAGAGCCGAGTTCAAATCAGCATGAAGTTTTAACATCTACTCTCGTGTAATGGAAATCATTACAGTACTGTGCAAAAGTTTTAGGCAGGTGTGAAAAAATGCTGTAAAGTAAGAATGCTTTCAAAAATAAACATGTTAATAGTTTATATTTATCAATTAACAAAATGCAAAGTGAGTGAACAGAAGAAAAATCTACATCAAATCAATATTTGGTGTGACCACCCTTTGCCTTCAAAACAGCATCAATTCTTCTCGGTACACTTGCACACAGTTTTTGAAGGAACTCGGCAGGTAGGTTGGCCCAAACATCTTGGAGAACTAACCACAGTTCTTCTGTAGATTTAGGAGGCCTCAGTTGCTTCTCTCTCTTCATGTAATCCCAGACAGACTCGATGATGTTGGGCCATACCATCACTTCCAGGACTCCTTGTTCTTCTTTACGCTGAAGATAGTTCTTAATGACTTTTGCTGTATGTTTGGGGTCGTTGTCATGCTGCAGAATAAATTTGGGGCCAATCAGATGCCTCCCTGATGGTATTGCATGATGGATAAGTATCTGCCTGTACTTCTCAGCATTGAGGAGACCATTAATTCTGACCAAATCCCCAACTCCATTTGCAGAAATGCAGCCCCAGACTTGCAAGGAACCTCCACCATGCTTCACTGTTGCCTGCAGACACTCATTCATGTACCGCTCTCCAGCCCTTCGGCGAACAAACTGCTTTCTGCTACAGCCAAATATTTCAAATTTTGACTCATCAGTCCAGAGCACCTGCTGCCATTTTTCTGCACCCCAGTTCCTGTGTTTTCGTGCATAGTTGAGTCGCTTGGCCTTGTTTCCACGTCGGAGGTATGGCTTTTTGGCCGCAAGTCTTCCATGAAGGCCACTCGCCATGGGCTACTCTGGGGAAGTTGATACAAAATTAAAACGTGGAAAGAAAAAAAAACACCTCTTGGACATATTGTAGCTCTGCCACAAAACACAAATGCCATCTTCTATGTTACTTTCTTGTTTGTTTTTTTGGTGGTGTTTTTTTAATTGTTGCCATGTAATTACGTTGACATTGTGAGCTGCCAGAAAAACAAAGTGTACACGAGGGCGGCGGTATGTAAAACAGAACCTGTGTACCAGGGTCCCACTGTTTTCTGCCAATTCTGAGCTGATGGCACTGCTGGACATCTTCCGATTGCGAAGGGAACTAAGCATGATGTGTCTTTCATCTGCTGCAGTAAGTTTCCTTGGCTGACCACTGCGTCTACGGTCCTCAACATTGCCCGTTTCTTTGTGCTTCTTCAAAAGAGCTTGGACAGCACATCTGGAAACCCCTGTCTGCCTTGAAATTTCTGCCTGGGAGAGACCTTGCTGATGCAGTATAACTACCTTGTGTCTTGTTGCTGTGCTCAGTCTTGCCATGGTGTATGACTTTTGACAGTAAACTGTCTTCAGCAACCTCACCTTGTTAGCTGAGTTTGGCTGTTCCTCACCCAGTTTTATTCCTCCTACACAGCTGTTTCTGTTTCAGTTAATGATTGTGTTTCAACCTACATATTGAATTGATGATCATTAGCACCTGTTTCGTATAATTGTTTAATCATACACCTGACTATATGCCTACAAAATCCCTGACTTTGTGAAGTGTACCTAGAAGAATTGATGCTGTTTTGAAGGCAAAGGGTGGTCACACCAAATATGGATTTGATTTAGATTTTTCTTCTGTTCACTCACTTTGCATTTAGTTAATTGATAAATATAATCTATTAACATGTCTATTTTTGAAAGCATTCTTACTTACATTTTTTCACACCTGCCTAAAACTTTTGCACAGTACTGTAAATTATAAAAATACCCACCCCACGGTCTGCACTAGTATGAGCGATGCAACAGAAGCCGCTGGTAGATTACAAAAACGAGTAATTAAACTTAGGCCAGGTAGTTGTTATCTTAGTATGTTTTTATTCTCTATTAAATAAATTACATTCATTGAAAAAGGCAAGAAAACCAGATCGTTATTTTTTTCTATTTTTTTCTTATTGTTTTGGTTTAATATAATATAGCAGGCTAATGTTCCTATTGAAGTAGGCTACAATATATTTTTTCATTAAAAAGTTGTCGTTGTTCTTTGTTGAGCATGTTCAGCTTTGATATTTTGTTGTGTACTACTCATTTAATCAAACTAAGAAGTGTAAGACGTTGCTTATCTCATTCATGACGTTTTTCAAATCAAGTAATCTTGTGTATAAAAAACGACAACATAGTTGCAGCCAGTGTCATCTTACTTAAGTAAGGCTACACACGTGGCAGCGGACTGTCTCTCTTTAGTGCGCATGCAAGAATTTGCAGACTTCGTACAACTGTGTTGAGAATTTAAAAACAAAGCATTTTATAAGATTTTTAACTAGAGGTACCGGGAGTATGACTCTGCACACCCAGAGGTTCCGGGGCTGAGCCCCGGCACAAATTAAGCACTGAGCATAGGTAGTTATAAAACAGAAACGTATCTGCATTTTTCATCAGAGTCTTGAAACCTGAGTTAGGCAGGGCTCTCTATGGTAACTTTTTTTTAGGCACAAGTTAGAAATTGTAGGCGCGCACTGAAATATTTAGGGGCACACACAAAAAAAATGCTCAAATGTATTGTTGAGTATCTACAATACTTGTGCAGTTCAATACTTGTGCATCAACATAATTATAGTAACTTTTTTTCCAACTTAAATGATTTTTAACTGCCTGGCAGCATCTTACTCAGAATGTGCTACTTGCCTGTTATGGGATTTGTAGTTTTTAATGTGTGATTAACAGGGGGCAGTGGACACCAATAAACTACATTCCCAGCGTACATTACAATTGAGCTTTAAGAGTTTAGATCAGACTTTTTTTTTTATTAGATATTTTCAGATGAAAAAAAAAATCACGTTTCTGTTTAGTCAGCCTTTAGGAATTTCTAGTCCATACAACAGTAACAAAAACTGTTGTATGCTTATAGTACTTATTCTGATTTGTCCCAAGATCCCAAATCTCTCGGGATCCACTTATTTGCCACCTTAGAGTATCTCTAAACGTAGTGCAGCCGGTAAACATATGTGATTTGCCAGCGATCTTTTCTCCAGTGCATATGCACAGGTTACACCGGGTCATAGAATCGTTCCTCTATTTTAAACCAGCTGTATGTTTTAAACAAATGGTTTGGGGGGTTTGTTCGGATTATCAAAACTTTTAGTGCATTGCTTTTTTTAATTTGTTTGTTGACGGTACAATCACACTCTCTTAAAAAAACTAATAAATCATGAAAATCCATTTCACAGGTTCTGTTTTACATACCGCCGCCCTCGTGTACACTTTGTTTTTCTGGCAGCTCACAATGTCAACGTAATTACATGGCAACAATTAAAAAAACACCACCAAAAAACAAACAAGAAAGTAACATAGAAGATGGCGTTTGTGTTTTGTGGCAGAGCTACAATATGTCCAAGAGGTGTTTTTTTTTTTCCACGTTTTAATTTTGTATCAACCTCCCCAGAGTAGCCCATGGCGAGTGCAAAATAATATATGATCGCTGAGACAAAATTTGGTCGCCCCTGGTGAACCACAGCTCGCAAATTTGAGCCCTGAATGCAGGAGCTATATGATTATTATTCAAGTTTCTTAAATGCATTTCTGTTTTTGTTGAATGCACTGTATTTTTGCTGGAAAGAGATGCTGGGTCAACTCATCTTCCTCACTGAAGCCCTGCCTGGATCAGGAGACTGTGAGTGCTTAGTTGTTTTGCTGGTTGAAGAGAAACCAACGCGACTCTGTTGAATTGACATTTCCCTCTCCATGCTACACTGGTATGTGGCCTCACCTTGTCAAACACTGATCTGATCTGCAAGCTCAACAGCTTTCAGTTTAAAGTTGTAGGACTTCTTCGACATCCTGATCAAGTTGTATCGGCAGAAATAAACTTCAATATACGCCTCCCTCAAATACTGTAAAAACGCAATAAAACTGCAATTTATATAGTAAATATGGACTGGAGAGAAGGGCCATAGTGGAAAATTGCCCCGAGGGAAGACTATTGTTACCGACAGGGAGCTATAATGCCCGAAGCCACAGGCTGAGGGCATTGCACTGTAGGAGATGACATTCTGCATAAAGTATTAATTATGTATTTGATTATAAGTTTCTTTACTTCTACGTTAAAGTTTTATTTTCATATTTTGATACTGCTTAAAGCACATTTAACTAGCTAAGCAAGACATTTGCAGTCTCTCGTATCTTGACGTCTGGGCAGAGAGCCAAAGTTAGCAGGTGTCTAATCAAGATGGGTGGAAGAGTGGAGACACAGTGTGAAAACAGAGCACCACAAACAAAGGACTAGTTTGAAACAGATTAGGTTAAGATAGTCTGTGAATGCACCACAGAATGTGATAGATTTGGGCGAGTTTCCCCCCTTACCAGGAGGTGTGTTGAAGGTGTGTGATAGCAGGGTGGATCCATACTGATTGGAAGAGAGTATAATAAACAGGGTGGAAATGCTAATATATTCATAGTATTTAATGTAATGTTTTTGTTTGAATCGTCAGTCAATTCTTTGATTTGACTCCACGGACGTCTGTGTTATGATACAACCATATACATTAGGGCATGCTGTGACCTGCACATCTTTGCTTGCTTGTATCTATTGTTTATACGATTGTATTAACGTTATTTTCTTTTATACATAAAGTATTTTTGATTAAAAAAAAAATCATTTATCAGATTTATTTCCTTACAGCACCCTGGAGGTAACAATAGTCTTCCTGAGGGGCACTTAATTTTCCACTATGAGCGGAGTCTGCAGTACATATTTAATATATGAATCAGTCAAGAAAAATAAGTGAGGCAAGGTTGGATAGTAAATCCGACTTTATATATTTTGTTTAAATATAGCTGATACAGCATAAGTAAATAAATAAATAACAGAAAATGTTTTTGAAGTTCATACCATATAGTGAACAAAGTTTTTCTCCGTCTGTCTGGTTTGCTGACTGCTGCATAATCCATAATCCCTGTCATATTTATTTTCGTTGAGTTGAATTTGTTTGAATTTCAGAAAGTCAGAAAACAGTGAGGGCGGGTTGTTTTATTCACCGCTGCATGCACCGATGTAATACTGATTCACCAAACCGTTGTTAAATTCATCAGGAGTCTCTCAATGAACTGTTGTTAAACTCACCGATGTGTCATCGCTGAAGCAGCGGATTCACCAAGGTTGAGAGTCGGTGAATTGCAGCAAAACCAATATGGCCACGGCCATGGAAGTTAGTCTCCAGTGCAGAGACACTTCCATCAATCTTTTGAAAATGGGTATGGAGTTGTGTATTTAATAAATATGTAGCGCTAATAAAAATATTATATAAATATTAACCAACAATCACATGTTGTATTGTATTTGAAAAAATACCTATGCCGTTAGATCCTGCATTTTATACCCCGACTGGGCTCTGGTGTACAAGAATTAGATATGAGACGAGAGAGAGAAAGAACAAGATGATTTTTTTTTTTTTTTTTTTTTTTACTGTGTATGTTATTTGTTCTTTTATACTTCAAACACATATGTTATTAAGTTGCGAAATAGGGGTCAACTGTATTTGAAAGAGTATCTATTAATATTTATAAATATTTACAATTGCAGGCTAGCTGCTTTCTACATTCGATTTTAATGTAACAACCTAGCCCTAATATCCCTATAGTATTAGTCGGTTAAAGATAACGAAACCTTAACAGAGATAATAAGGCTTTAAGTTCTTAGTTCGTCCCAATAAGCTTTCAGTTTATTTGTAGACGCTGCTTACGCAAGACGATACATCAGTGCTGTTTTCGTCAACATGACACAAGCAGCTGCAGAAAGACCAGCACATCAAGTGAGGCAGTCAGTCAGAGAGCAGTGGTAGGTGCAGCTGTCAATCGATGAGCCATATAAGTGATAAGGATCAGTGGCACCAAAATAGTAACATGTATTAATGGTATTTTTGCAAGCATTTATTAATAACACATAGTGTTTCACAGGCACTTTTACAAACAATTTCACAAACAATTAACAACAATATAAAAACGATTAGGACTTTCGGTTTCTTATACAATTTAATTTCAATATACTTTGTTATTTGGCTGTCAACGCCATCATCACCTTCCCACCAGTCTAATAACGTGTGATCATCCTCACACAAGTCAACCACAGCCTTGCAAGCAGCAGCAGTATCATCAGCCATGTTGATTCACCAAACTGTTGTTAAACCCCCTGCACTGATTGGCACCAAGTGATGTCACTTCTGACTCAGCGATGCAGTGCATCGATGAATAAAACAACGCAGCCTGAAGTTTTAATAACCATTTTAGTGTTTGGAGCATCTTTCTTTTGTAGTATGTTTTGTAATTCATTTTCTGTTAATTCACAGAATCGGTGTTCAGCCATGTTCTCTTGTGAAGAGTGGAGGGAAGAAAGGTGTTCCTTTGAAAAGGTGCAGGACTGACAGTGATGTGAACCAATTATTATTTATTTCTTAGCAGACACCCTTAACCAGGGCGAAACACAGGCCAGGATTTCCAATCAGTGATTCATATCAACTTATCTCTGTAGTTATGACTTAACGAGAGCTCACTCCTTCCTCAGGCAAAGACTGAAAGAGAAACTGGCGCTGAGTAGTGGTGGGAGTCGATTCACGATTCTGACTTTTGAAATTTTGAGAATCGATTCCAAGGATGAGAAGTCGATTCTTTACATGGGTGCGGGTGGAGGGGTGTGGGTGGCAGGTGGGGGTGGGGGTTGGCATGTTTTGCATAGAGCCGACCTGCAGTCACAAACAATATTACCTTTTGTCATCATGAGTACATGTCTAAACCAATGTAATGTATGTTTTAAAATGTCCTTATATAGAATGAAAACTGTACACTAGACACCCCTATTTAGGCATAGTTTGCTCACATTTTTTTTTTTCTACTCTTGGGCTGGTCACGTTTTTTTTAATTGTGCAAAGGCTTAGGAAAAAAATCTCTTTAGAAATATTTTGTATTCAAGGAAAGGAAAAAGGTGAAATGCCAAATGTGCAAGAAAATTATTGGGTATAATGAAACAACGTCTCGTAAAACATCTGAAAATTTACCACAAGGAAAACATTGGGCAGGATCCACAGTTTCCAAAAAATGCTCCAGTCTTGGAGAAAAGCAAGTGAAAATGGTGATGTTTCTACACTATAACCTACCATAAGTGACATCTACTTTTGTTTTGTTTTATTTATTTATTTTTAAATTCTGTTTGTACACCATAACCTGCCAAAGGTGACAAAGTGACAGCTTTTTTGGTTTTATTTTTGTTGTTTTTTTTCAAATTTTGTTTTATTTTAACTTTTTTAAATTAAAAAGCAGACCAAATTGAAAATAGTTTTGTGATGCAATAAAGATGCTTGTTTACTCAGCAGTATGTGGGAGTTTCTTTATCTTTTATTTTTTGGAATCGGAATCGACAGGAATGGCGTTGGGAATCGATCCCATCGATTCTCAAATTAAGAATCGATTCTGGAATCGACTCCAAAAACTTTGGAATTGAACACCCTCAGCGCTGAGCCTTATGCGTCACTCATATTTATCTCCTGGGGGCGGAGACGACGTCTGACGCCTGCAGGGCTCTTAAAGCAACAGCTTTGCTATAAGTGCTCAGGTAATTCAGCTAATTCGGGCTATAAGCATTATATACCATTAGGTAATGGGTACATTTCGTACTTCAAAGGGAACTGATGATCCACATCATTAACAACAAAGTTTCCAGTATAAAGTTGTTTTATAAAGCAATCCCAAACCACTGTGTTCAGGAGCTGCATTAGACAGCCAAAGCTCATCTAGACCTATTCCAACTTCCTCATTGAAGCAAGCAAGCCAAAGCAGGTTTGAAATTACCCTTATTTCGATGCACCGAAACTATGGATTGAAAATGTTGGTCTGTTTAGGCCTGGCGATTTGAGCTAAGAATGGTAGACAGGAGGTCAAAACTAATTAAACTGACTGCCAGAGAAAATAATTAGGTAATATGCAAATATAATTCAACAGTACTACAACATGCAGATGTAAAATGCCCATGCCTAATGTATTACTAAAAAAATAAATAAATAAATAAATTAAAAATGTACATACAGCATGTAAGAAAATTAGACTTTGATATTTCCAACAGTCTATCAGGTGTTTGAAAAAGTAGTTTATACTGTTATATTACATTTTAACGATGTAATTTAATTTCAATTAATTGCAACATGATGTAGTGACATCACTGTTTGATATAACGTATCTATGGGGTTTGTCAAAATAGTGAGTTAACAAAAATAAATGCAAACAAATTGAGATCAGATAAGCTCAGCTGGAATCGCCATGAAGACTGGCCCAACCCCAAGGCTATTACAAACTGGTAAAGGCACAGGAACAGGATTGCAGCTCATTGGCATGGTACGCTTGTTATAATGTTTAAGTAATAAAGACATGCAAATGTTGTCCTAAATGGGTTTACATCAATTGAATATTCATCTGCTGTCTTTTTTTTCCTGGGATTTATAAAACGAACTTTACATAAATTAATTCTGTATCTCTTGTACAAGAACAGAATCTGTGCAGCAGGGCTGGCATGGTAATGAGGCTGTTTTCATTACTTTGAACATGGGCAGATATAAGATCACATATAGGATCCAGAATCTTTAAAAAAGGGTGCAAAGGGGCTTTGGAGCAGATGATGCTTTGCAGCAGCATATGGTTGAATGACAGAAATGTCATCAAGGGCTTGCACAGGGACAAAGTGCGGGATTCATTAAAAATGATAAATGTGATAAGACTTCTTAATGTTACTCTGTAAATGCATATTAAACAGAGATGTACCAGCAGCTATGCATCTTGACTCACTTTGTTTTCCAACAAGCTGGCAGCCCTTAATTGCACAGTATACGTTATTTGCAAATGAACACAACATTAGCACGTAAACACATTCATTCTGAATGCTCCCCCTTTTTTAAATAGAAATAAATGCAGCAGAAAAGCTCAGGGCAAAGGAGCAAGGTAACCCTGAAGGATGAGAACTTACCAGGGCCAAAATAACCAAACAAAAAAAGTAAAACTACAAGAAGAAGAAATGTTATCAAGATCATTTGAAACCACTCTCAGCCAATTACACTGACCAGCATGGGAAACAAAATGAACTGACAAAAGTGGATTTTTTTTTTTTGAGGATTAAAATTTGAACGAATACATATTTCCAGTTCCTTTTAACTAAAGAGGATTTATAACACATTCATTCTGTATGCAAAGCTGAACCTTTACTATTTTTACTGTCTCGATTTTTTTAACCACTCCCCCCATCCCCTTGTCTTCCCAATTCACATGACAGTGGTTTCCTTACTTCAACAACCTCTCTACAATGTGACCTTGCATTTGTCTTGACAATTTGTATACATAGTTTAAACTTTACTTCTCATCAAGTGGCAGTGCTGCCAGATCCATACTCAGCAAGGGCATACATAAAACCAAAGTTCATGAAATACTTGACAGATCAGAAAACATTTTCCAACCAGACAGAATTCACAAAAAAAACTTCAACCAAAGAAAACTGTTAACCAGAAAAAACCCTGAAAAAGAGAACATGTCTCCTCAAGGCCTGGCTGTGTCAAATGAAAAAGAAAATCACCAAGAATATAAATACAAACCGCTAACAACCATACTGCAACTTGCACACTATTATGATTTTTTTTTTTCACTAGTGATCACGGAATTCTATGTACGTTAGAATGACAAGCAAGCAAATCCTTGTGAAGACTAGAGTAGAGTTCAAGCATAGGCAGGACACCAATAAAGCAGTTAGATGGAAATGTACATAGACCAAGCACCAATTCCCCACTATCTTATCTTATTTGTGATTACTGAAGTGATCAAGACCCCTTTCCTGGCTTAACAAATCGGTCAAAAGCATACAGTACATGTTAAATAAGCTGAGAGGACAATTGTGTTTTTTTTGGTTTTTTTTGTCTTTTCTTCTTGTCCTTGAAAAAGCAACCGTTTAGGAGAAAATTAAGTTGTATCAATTAAGTTGTCATGTTTCTGTAGCATTTGTTTGGCTGCTTGAGTGAACATTTCACAACAACAAAGATTGTTACAATAATGATTCCTTTTTTTGCAGTAGTGTCAGCGTTACATAACTTACTATCTTAGACTGCTGCAGAATATAAGAGCAGAACATCAGCTTTCTCTTTTGGTTACCAGTCTGGAACTTGGGAAACAGAAGAATGTCAAGATATCTGGCACCCACTCTGGCTGTAGATACAGTATTAGAAAGAACTACAAAAAAGGTAAAAGCTTTTAAAACTTGAAAAATTGAAGTCCACATAACTAAGATTCATAAATGCAAAACAACTGGGGATGGGGCATATTTAGCCCGTTCTGCCCTGCTCTGACCCTTTGCTCACTAAATATCTTGTTATCCCTGAATACAGGTAGAGGCGATCTCCTCTTCAAATTCATGCAAAATATTTGAATGAGCAGTCCATCCTGTATGTGTAGTGATAGTCTACATATTTATTCGTTACCAATACATAACTAAACCTTTTTCACTTACTGAGACAAAGATGATCTTCAGCATTGATGTGTATCAAGATATTAAATAAGCAAGGGTCAGAGTGGGTTAAAATAGAAAATGCCCCACCAGCAGTGTTTTTATTTTGTTTGTTTTTGTAGTCATCTTTTTTATTGTTGTACACATATACATGAAACAGAACATTTGCAAACATACAGCACTATAAAATAGACCAAATTTATGGCCCGCCTTCCACCAACCCCCCAGAGCAATGGTATCATTATATCTATCTCTTAGGTTTACCAGTAGTGAGTCCTATCTTGAACTTGAACTGTTTGGAGTTGTACAAGAAAATAAGTACCTAGTAATCTAACCTATACCACTTCTAGGTTCTGTTTGTGGTTTCTGTACCCTGTGCACCCTTACTAAAAAGGGATTCCATACCTCTTCAAACACCTGCATTCTGTTTTGTATATATCAGTCTTTCATAGGATGCTGTCTCAGCTAAGGTATTGTACTGTTCCTCATATGGGATTGGGGTTTGATCTTTCCAGTGACGCAGAATAACCTTTAGCTGTTGCAACTTCCAGCACAATCCAATTAAACACTTTACCCTCCACCCTACCTTCAAAATTATCTTTGTGTAAAAGACACAGTGCTGGGTGAGCTTTAACTTGTATCCCAATTACAGAGCTGGTAGTCTCGAGAACCTTCCTACAAAAGACTGTTAAAAGTTGGCAATCCCACAGAATATATACCATATGTCCAAGACTCTGTGTACATCTCCAACATGTTGGCGAGTCCCTCAGTCCCACTCTATACCTTTTTGATGGAGTCCAGTACAACCTATGTAGTATTTTAAACTGTATTAACTTAAGATGTGCTTCTTTCATGGGTCTATTCATATTAGCAAGGAGATTTTCACAGACCCAAGTCCCACTCCCATGCTATTTTGACTCCAGTCAGGTTGGGGGTTGTATTATCTATAAAAAGGAATATATACCAGAAACTTAGTGGGACTTATACCACTGATTTAAAACTTTAAACTACTGATAAAGCCTGTGACATTTTCAGACCGCTCTCTAACAAACCCCTAAGGCAGTGATATAGCTGCAGGTACTTCCAGAAGTCAGTCCTAGTAATGCTGTACTTATTTTTTATTAACTCAAAAGTCTTGATGCATTCCAATTGACTCTCTGAACAATACACGTGTCTGTGCCCAGACTGAAACAGTATGAGCTGTAACAGGATCAGAACGCATTTGCTCAGGCTGTTCCTGTTCCAAGTAATCAACTGGGGAAAAAGGTATTTGCACCTTCGCTTCAATATTTACCCAATCTGGTCTTTCATTCCCTGTCTGTCTTTCTCAAAGAAGCTATTTGAGTTAAAGAGAAGGCAAGATGATAATATTTCAAGTTTGGCAATTTAAGAGCCCCTTTATTAACTGGGCCTTGTAATTTTGTGAGGGCTATTCATAGTTGTGTGCAAAAATTGCACACCCCCGGGTTACAATAAAGCCGCTTTATCAGTTTGAAAGAGAGGATCAAATCCAAAAGTTTCCAAAGTGTGATGGAGACACCCCCATTCAACCCTGTTGAACGCCTTTTCTGCGTCCAAGGACATTACTGCTACTGGGTCATTTATGCCTCTTTTCCACTGTACAGCCGAGCCGCACCAGGGACGTACCGAGCAACAAGCAACAAAAGACAGTTGTTATTAATTATTGTTATTAAATAAGCTTAGTATAGCTGTACCTTGTATCACTATATTTTGTAAATATATTTAGGAATGTCTTTATAATCCACAAATTTTACTGCTTATATCGACTTACTATAGTTCAGTTAGCTCTGTTGAAGGGGGAAAAAGAAGGTTTTAAAAATATGACTTGCCAAAGATATCCTGTTTAAGGATGATAGTTGTTTTTTTCTAGTTTTTTGTTTGGATGCTGCGTGAGTGCAACGAGAGCCATACTTGTATGCATGGTACAGCTCTAAAGTATTTAGTTTGACTACAATTTTGTAAATAAGTTTAAAATTGTTTTATTTTCGGCACTTCTTTTCTTTATATTAATATAATAAAGGTCAAGGATGAGAAATTTGGTAGAATTTTGTGTTTTTGAATGTGTGAGTTAAGTGTACTGTACCCGCGGTTTATGTCCATTTGATTGAAATCGTTAGAAATTCGGGCATAAACTTTCTCATTTCTGACGCACGACTCCAGATCTTCCTGAACACTTCTATGTACCCACAGATAAACTACAGCCTGCACTTCCTCAGAGTCCCAAGGCTGTACTTTTCTCTCATTGTTGTTTTTCTTTCTGGAGTGTACTGACTGGTGCAACGTAATGACGAAAATTCTTAATCCCGCCCCTGGCTCGGCTTGCAGCAGGATTCAAATGTGTGGCGAGGCTGGAGTTTCATGGTTTGGTTCTTGCTCGGCTCAACAAATAGCCAGTGGACAACCACCCGTACCGAGCCCTCACGGGTCGGATATGCCAGTGGAGAAGGGGTATTAGGTCCCTGACCTCCCATATCAAATGTGCTAACCTTTGCAGACTGTCTGAGGCATTTCTCCCTGTGATAGAGCCTACTTGGTCTGGTTTAACCAACATATGTATAATTTTATTTAGTCTTATAGCGATAACCTTGGTTAAAATAATCTACATTCAGTAGAGAAATCTGCCTGTAGCTTCCGCATTCCATAATGTCTCTTCTGGGTTTTGATATAAGTGTTACTATTGCACTATTCATGGTAGTGGGTAATATCCCTCTATCCCATGCTTCATTGTAAATCTCACACAGGACTTGGGTAAGAATGTCTCGGGAACCGCTTGTAAAATTCACTAGGCAGACAGTCTTCCCCTGGCGCCTTCCCTGTTGACATTGCCTCTAATCTCCCCTTAGAAAATAAGTTATTATAAATGTAGCTCCTGCTTTTGATTCTGATTGATATCATTTATGGTAGTATTCTTTAAAGGCGTTATTAATAGACGGTGTCTGTATGTAGCTGTCCAGTCTTATCTCTAATTGCTGGAATACTGGAGTTAATTTCTACATTTTTAAACGGGCATGCTAGCAGTTTGCTTGCTTTTTCCCTGATTCGTAATGGGTTTGTTTTAATTGTATAGTGCATATTCTGCTTTGATATTATAAATTGAATTAATCTCTAATTTAGCATTTGTCATTTTATGAAGTTTTTCTGCAGAAGGATTACTTCCATATGTTGCCTCTAAATCCTTACCTTTTCTAAATCTTTTATTTTATTTGTGAATGTCATTTTAATCAATTCACCCCTTATATATGCTGTAAAAGCTTCCCATACCACTGAGCTGTATTGTGTTGAACCTTTGTTAAAATAAAAAAAAATAATTCAATTTCCTTCTGAAGTATGGCTGTTTGAGCCGAGTCCTGTAATATACTAGTATTTAATTGCCATTTCTGTGATTTTTCTGGCTTCCTCCCCACATCCATTATAAGATCCACATTCACATGGTCAGATATTACAATATCTCATGTATCACATTTACTGACACCCATAACTAGAGTTATGGAGATTAAAAAATAGTCAGTTCTAGATGACACTTTGTGCACTGAGGAACAGAATGTATAATCCCTTTTCCATGGGATGTATTAAATCGCCATATATCTATCAGGCCGAGCTCTCTACTTAGTTCTGCCAGAGCTTTACAGTTACTGGGATTCTTAGTATTCCCTGGTGTTGATTTATCCAGAAACAAATACTGGGTCTGGTTAAAATCTCCCCCAATAACTACAGACAGGTCTCTCAACTCCAAAATAAGTTTCCCTACATTAGCAAAGAACCCTGGGTCCACCACATTCGGCTCATATGAATTTACCAGAATTAAACTATGGTTGTTTACTGCTGCCAATAATACCAAGACTTCCTTTGTCACTTTTTTTCCTTCTGGACTGACACATTTAATGACTTTGCAAACAGTACTGATACTCCACGTTTCTTAGACTCATATGTGTTATGATAGGAGGACCCCAACCATGGCTGTCTGAGCCTGTGTAGATCTTGGTTCAACATGTGTTTCTTGCAAAAAATATAATTTCTGCTTTTTTATGTTTAAGGTAGGTTAGTACTTTTTTCCTTTTAACATGTATTAAGACCGTTAACATTCCATGTTACTGTTTTAATATTACTGTTTAACATTTATTAAGCAGGTATTCCATCTTAAATGTAATAGGTTGTACCTCCCTTCTGGGAAGTTCCCCACACTGGTGTCTCTCAGACTCATCGCTCTGACTAGACCTTGTTTGTGTTTACAATTCAAAATGCTATGCTGCAGTTGTTGCCCCTCATCTATATAAATCGATACCAATTATTTTCCAACCAGTAAAAACAGATAACCATTCCAAACCCTGCTCTTTACCTAAAGCCCCCATATACCAGCTGAGCGTTATTCAAAAGTACACTCAGATATAACAAGACAAAAGAACAAAAACAACGCGTGTGCACCGATTCTGTCAGAGAGTATTCAAGCTCCAGTCCTCACCCCATCATAAGTCTACTTTAAGTAAGCAATCAATTGTGAAAAAAAAACAACTAAAAAACCACCCCAAGATTAAACTTTAGACAAACTCCAAAACAACATTACCTGTACTACTGCTAATTTGGGTAGCATTATTATTGTTATTAATGTTTTCTCCAGGTACCGATATCTATACTTCTGTGGTTCTGCCTTGCAACTACATGCTTTCTTATTGGCATATACAGTATATAGCAGATATAGCCTTTCAACATTTCAACAACATTTTACATTTTAACTTAATGTGACTTAAAAGGTCTCCTTTTTTCTTCTAGTTCCCCTCCAAAGCCTGGGAGCTGTGCTTATAGACAAACATTCAAATAAGGATAAGAAAAACAAAACAAAAACAGTCTTAAATGCTGCGTTTGTTATTTATTTAGCAGATGCCTTTATCCAAGGCGACTTATAGAGACTAGGGTGTGTGAACTATGCATCAGCTGCAGAGTCACTTACAACTACGTCTCACCCGAAAGACGGAGCACAAGGAGGTTAAGTGACTTGCTCAGGGCCAGACAATGAGTCAGTGGCTGAGGTGGGATTTGAACTGGGGACCTCCTGGTTACAAGCCCTTTTCTTTAACCACTGGACCACACAGCCTCCTATTTGTTTTCCTCTTTTTTTTTTTTTTTTTTTTAAACAGTCACGTGTTTCTGCGACGTGCAGTTGCAGTGCCATCTCCAGCCAGTCCCCGAGTTGCCCCGTTCTTTACATATTATTTGGCTTCCTGCTGTGAATCGTCTCTTTTTCTGTTGTGATCTTTAACTTAACTATATGTTGGGTTTGAAAGTTTTATACTGTAAATGCCCTGATTATATTGAATTGTTTGTGGATAACAGAAGCTTTCCCAACTCACATCTGCTCAATCTGACATCACGTGACCCCTCAGCAGTTGTTTAAAATATATAATTCAGTCCCAATATTTTCTGAATGACAGTTTAACCAACATATTACTTCCTGTGATACAAGTAATTGTATACATGTATGGCTCTGCAACATAGTGACAAGTTTCAAACAACCTTTAGAGAATGTAAACAAACAAGCCAGTCAACACGGTTTGCCTGCTTATAAAATTCCTGGATGGCCAAGTCATGAAAGAAAGTAGTAAGCAAGACGCCATGGGATTATATGTCGGCGTAAAACTAAAGATGCCAGCAGGACACTGCAGCTTTAAAGTTTGATAGACAGATAAAAGATGCAGAAATACTGTTGATATGACAAGATTTCTATAAAACAAGAAGGAGATACTGTTGATAAAAAGCAAGTCTGACAGACAGGCAGATAGCCAAGAGCTATAAAAAATTGGGACTCCTAGTTGAAATCATCTGACTGAATTTAATAAGACTGCTTATAAGCTACATATTTCAATAAAGATAAAACATTGGTAATGCAAGGCTTTGACATGGAGACAACTGTCCTCACGAAGGTTGAGATTGAATGTCACATATTTGTATCGAGACCAGTAAAAAGCCCTGAAAATTAAACTGACCACAGGAGCCCCAAAATTAGTATAGTAAAAAGCTGTCTGGTATGTCTAATGCAAAACCTTGATTGGCAGCCAGCGCATGTCTGTAAAGTACAAATTAGAGTTTGTGACAGCTCCATCCCAGATATTACCTGGCCCCATCACTCTAAATCTCCTGCAGGCTTCGACTGATCAAACTACATGTTAGACAAATCAGGGGAATTTATATATATATATATATATATATATATATATATATATATATATATATATATATATATATATATATATATATATATTAGCTCAAAGAGCCAGCTGCCCAACGTTTCGATATGTTGTACATATCTTATATATATATATATATATATATATATAGAGAGAGAGAGAGAGAGAGAGAGAGAGAGAGAGAGAGAGACACAGACACACACAGTTGTAGTCAAAAGTTTACATAACTTAATGGAAAATTTATAATTTCTAGAAATTTCTCGAAAACAAATACAGAAAAAGAAGATTTCTAAGCATTAAGTATTCAAATTTCAACTATTGTTTCTATTATCAAGAAGTACAAGACTCATGGTACTATCACAACGCTCCCTCGCTCTGGAAGAAAGAAGGTTCTTTCACCAAGAACAAGAAGAAGAATTGTGAGATATTCAAAGTGAATTGGCTGCAAGTGAGACTGGGGTTTCCATTTCAACCATAGGTCGAGTATTGCATGGTGAAGGTCTCAATGGTCGCAGGCCAAATAAAAAAACAATTTTAGGAAAACATCACAAGTACAATCGCTTAAGGTTTGCAAAACGGCATTTGAATGATGGATATGAGTTCTGGTCAAAGGTTGTGGGGAGTTGAAACAAAAATCAAGCTATTTGGTCAAGCTACTTGGACGCGTACAAAGAAAAAAACACCATACCTACTGTCAAGCATGGAGGTGGTAATATCCTTCTATGGGGCTGTTTTTCCTCCAATGGCACAGGAAATTTAGTTCCAATACATGGTAAAATGGATTTCATAGCATACCAAAAGATATTGGCCAATCATCTGAAACACTCCGCTACAAAACTTGGTTAAAGTGCAACTGGACGTTCCAACACGACAACGATCCAAAGCACACATCAAAATCAACTTCAGATTGGTAAAGAAGAATAAAATCAAGGTTCTAGAATGGTCTAGTCAAAGTCCCAATCTAAATCCGATTGAGAATCTTTGGTCTGAGTTGAAGCGGCTGTGCACAAGAGAAGTCCTCGGAATTTGAATGAACTGGAACAATTTTGCATTGAAGAATGGCCAAAAAAATCACTAAAAGAATCATGCCAAAAGCTCACTGACAAATATCGTAATCGTTTAAAAGAGGTTATTGTTGCTAAAGGTGCCACAACTAGCTATTAATTTAATTGTCCTTGTCAGGTTATGAATACTTTTGAATTAGCATTTTAGGAGTTTTGCAAAATAAATTGCATAAATAAATAATTGTAGACATATATTTCTTGTAACTATTTTTATACGTATATATAAATAATCTGAGTAGATAGAAAAGAGATGCAAGAATTACTCTGGAAACCACAATGATAAAAGGATTTACTGCTTCACAGCCTTCTGAGAAAAAAAGCTTGCATGTCTGCAAAACTAGTAGCACTTCCCTTGTCAGTCTGCCTTGTTTCCGTTAGCCAAAACCTCTGGCTCTTTATTTCATACATTATTCTATCAGCACTCCGTGGGGGGACGTTCCTGATCTTCAAGAATTAGATGATGCCATTCTAAGCGTGGAATAATCGTTTCTTTTGCTACTGCTCAAGTCAGCTGATGTGACTGAAGTAAGAAGATTACAGTGGCAACAGCAAGACGGGTGTCTAAACTTGTTAATTTAATCCCGTAATCCTTCTATAATTGGCGAATCTGAAACTGACATTTTGCTACCCACTGCACATTCTATAGTAAAAAACACTGCAGTCTGGAATAATTCTATTAAAACAGCTGAAGTCTTATCAATTCTTCAGAGATGCAGTCCTACCGGTACCACAGGACGCATTTTTAATAGGCTCAAGTGGGCATCCGCCTATCTCTTCAAATGTTTGCTAATACCAATCCTTCTAATCTATGGAGCACAGAATTAGTTTGCAAGACTTTTAACGCCTTCTAGGCAAACATAAGTAGGGGCCTCCTGGGGGAAACGAAGGATGTCTGTAAACTTTCTTTCAGTCGACTGCAGATGCTCCCTGGATTTCTGTCTAGAAAGACTGAGTACATTCTGCTGAGCCACTAAATCGATGGAGTCAGAACCCTTTCTGATGTGTAAAGCCTTTCTTTTTTTTTTTATTAGTTATTGACAGAGAGGTGCCAGAAAGAACATGCCCAATGACATCTTTTTTCCAAGGTTATAACTCTTATATATTTCTATATATGATACAGTACTACAACTTTTGGTTCAGTGTCCCCAGTCAACTTCAAAACCATTGTCTCAATGAATAATTCACTGAATTTGTAACTTCTTCCTCCAACAGTCAGAGAACCTTCAAATAAGTATACTCCCCACAAATCGCTCGCTTTAAAGCAAATCTCAAGACCCACCAACTCTCTTGCTTTTAATGCGCTCTAAGCCTGGTATCTGTTATTACCTGTTATTTAAATTGCTATTTCAGGTTTTTCACTCCATCTTATTCATATGTTTCTGCTTGACACATGCATCCACAATGTTTAGAATTCACATCCTAGCCTTTTATTTAATGTATTATGCCTATATTTAATGTATTTACATTGCTTTTTAATGTTGTACTTAATTTATTATGCATAGTTCCTCACTATCTTGTAAAGCGCTTTGTGATGGTGGTCCACTATTAAAGGTGCTATATAAAATAAATTGATTGATATTTGATTGATTGATTGACTGATTGATATTTATGCTACTTAACAAAAGGATATTCATGATACATACTATATTTCATCAACATTATTAAATATGAACTTTTGGAAATGATGCGAAACTTCACTGAATCTTCTTAAATACATTAAGGTAACAAATGACTCCAGCCATGTCAATTAACTGTGTTATCTGGGGTCAATCACCAACATTCACAATGTGTGCATTTGTGTGTTGAAGCACCTTTGTACCGTCATCACAGAATATCAATCAATGTTCTAAATCCTGTCTGGTGGAATGCTTGCTTCTGCACATTACTGTACAGTATCTTTGTAGGCAACTACTTCCATCTGTAGTGCAGTATATTTTTTTCTGGTTTATCCACACACCACGTTATAACACCTGGTGACCTCTTCTAAGGTTTTCATTCTCAGTTTGTGTCTCTGTGCATCTGTGATGAAATCTGCTAACTTTTAAGGCTATACTTTAACTTTTTTGGGGGGAGAGATACTTTTTCAAGAAACTGCCCATGAATTTCTATTGTGTTAATAGTCTCACTTTAAGTAGAAGTGACTCAGCATAGACGAATCTCCATATCAAATCAGACTACTATATTTCTACAGCTGTACACATGTGGTAGTTATGATAGGTAGTGAGATATTACTTTTCAATGCTCATGGTTTTATTGAGAAGTATATATTACCTTTGAAAAGCTCAGCAAGGTGAGAGGTGAATTATACAGAACTGTCCAAAATAATGTTATTATTATTCCTGGTCAGACTGGTAGTAGTTGTCTAATTCAAGTCAGGACTAAGTTGTGCTCAAAGAGCTGTATGTTTTAACAACTGCCAAAAAATAAAGGCACAAACAGACTCTCAGTCTTACATACCAAACTTTTGTACTGTCTCTTCTCTCTCCTCTTATAGGTATACAATGACTACTCATACAGAACAGGAACAATCAAAGTTTCCTGTGTTACTTTTTGGACAGGACAGGATAAAGTTGTTGCTTGTTTCTCAGGCACTTTCCCACACTATATATCATGCATTGTACTGTATAGAGATGTGTAATGAAATCTTTTAGAGTTTTTCTTAGTAATTTTGATGTATTTCCTTTGCTATTCATAGTTAAGGAAGACTCCTGTTTTACTATCCTGTTTATATAATTTATCAATATAAAACAATGAATACTCCATTTTTAGTAGGTGCTTGGTTTGTTTACTCAAAAACATAAAGAACATTATAACAAACCATATCTCTGAGTAATTTTAGTGAACAGTGACAATGTGTTTGTATCACTCAAATGTGTACTCAACACTCCTGTGTAACTTGCATCACTTTAAGAATAATTTGTGCCCAGCACTATCCTGCGGCTAATCAGTCTTGGGTCCCCGGACACTTTTCCAAAAGCTTAGCATGCTGTTGAAACTCCAGATGCTGCTTGTGTTAACCAGCGGCTATCTTGCTGAAATATCAACTTGCTGGGCTTCCTTCCAACACAGTTTTCACTAAAAACTCTATTATTGAATATTATAGTACATATAGAATAGGAAACTCAGGTATAGGGAGGCTGTGTGGTCCAGTGGTTAAAGAAAAGGGGAACCAGGAGGTCCCTGGTTCAAATCCCAGCTCAGCCACTGACTCATTGTGTGACCCTGAGCAAGTCACTTAACCTCCTTGTGCTCCATCTTTCGGGTGAGACGTTGTTGTAAGTGACTCATCAACTGATGTATAGTTCACATACCCTAGTCTCGTATCTTGTAAAGCGCTTTGTGATGGTGGTCCACTATGAAAGGCGCTATATAAAAATAGAGATTATTATTATTATTATTACAGGAACTGGCAGAGTGAGTTTCCATTTGCATTTTTTGAGGGTAAAATGCATCTCTTTCTGACACAATTTAAAGGTCACAAGTGTGTAGCTGCGTAAATGATGATTTTGCATTGACCTTAAACATGTTTTTGCAATTCATTCTGTTGGTTCCAACTCATACATCTCTTACTCAAATTGCCAAGTGCAGCTAGCAGACTGCACACTTTTACCGCTTCATTGAATCCAGGTCTGAGTCACAGCTAAAGCTAAACTAGCGTCCTTGAAAAATGTACACCTCAGTATTTAGCATACAGTAGAGTTTATGGATTGCTACAATGTGAATTTAATTTAACTGAAATTGTAAATGCAATTCCTTTTTTAACATACCACTCATGTCAATTTTGAATTGAAGTCCTATCCAACAGAAATCCATCTGGTTGTACCTAGTTAATACAAAGCACCACAGCACACTCGCACACATTTGTTTTGATTAAAGCAGTCTTCTGGGTGCAGCCATTGGAAGCTTGTCTATGGCAGGTAGGGAAAAAATATATAACAAACAACACTGGGGCAAGTTGGCTAGCTATGTCTGGAAGGAACGGTTCTCATGTGTGTAGAGTCATACATTACTATAAATACAAAATGAGGCGGCCACCCAGATCCTCAACTACACAACAATACAGTTTAACAGCCTATTTTTGTGCTGTTCACAAAGCAAAATGACTAAATAACCTCAGACCCATACATTTCTTGCAAAAAGGCACTGTTAATTAATCTCTCTATGGGCTGCAGTATATGTGACCCAAAAAGCAGTCTCCTTTCAACATATAGGGAAATGACAAAGTAATTCCAAAATGCAACTAAGCTGATCACTTCTGTCAATACACAAATACAGCTACTTGTACTTATGGTAATTTGGTTATTTTAAATTCTATATTTAAAAGCTAGTGCTCTTTTTTATTGTTATTCGCGGCTCTTGCTGTATCTGTTTACCGATGAGCTGCATACTGATAGAACTGCTGTCTGTGGAGCTGAGGGGTTCAATACTGTACATTTTAAAATTAGCATTTAAAGGAGAAATCCCACTAAGAATGCCATGGGACTGATCATAGTCTCTGGTAAGATCCATGCCACAGTAATTAACACCTTTCAGGTTGAAGACATTAAATTGTGGTTGCTGTATCTAGTAGACTAGAAAAGGACACCTCTTACTTAGGACACCTCAAACCCATGATGGTTAGCAGGTCCAGCTAAATACAGACAAAAGCATTGTCAGTCTAGAGACCCACTTATTCCATTGGTTTGACCATCAGCTTGTGGAAAGCACAGAACCAAATACTCTGGACTTGAACCTTATTGAAAATGTATGTATTTTTCTTGACAGTTGCTCCATTTCAGAAGACCATGCTACGACAAATAAGCTTGAAAACCAGAAACAAGGTGTAATACAGACTCTCGGGTCAAAAGGCCAAAAAAATAATTTAGATATGTCCTATGTGCTTGGGCACTGTATAAAATATGATTAAATCGATAGTATCCATATCCAATGCTAGTATTTTATCATATTCTGGACAGTAGAGTAGGAGGATGTTATTTTCCAAACATAATTTTCCAGTCAGGTTTTGCAAGTGGCAGAGGTATGCAATTTGGCCAAACAATTAAATATACACAACTACTGATCAGGGGATCATCATTCACACTGGCTCACTCTAACTTTAACAACATGGGCAATAACATTGTGGTTACACGCATGCCAGACACATGTTAAGCATAGTGTTGCGTCAGCAGTCACACCACTGTTGTTTTACAGCTTTGCATTTCAGTGTGAACAACTCTGCTACTTATCACTAACAACAGCTCACTTGTTTCCTTTTTTGTCTTAGTCTAACATGTTCTGCACATTGTAAACTGTAAATAAAATCTCTATTTAATAAAAAGTCTTGATGCCTCAAAGGTGGCAAAAAAGATATTTGTGGCCACGGGCTATATTTCAGGAGATAATGTGACTGATAAAGGAAAGGGATAAAATGCTTAGAGATGAAAGCCTTGAACAGTGGGTTTCAAGAAGAGGAGACTGTAAACAGAAAAAAAGAAAAACGTGGGCGGATTAAAGGGACGGAAGGCTATGCATAGAAAGGAAGCGGGTACCCATTTGCACTTCAGTCACAAGCGTAAACTGTGTAGGTAAATCTAACTACAGGGTACACTGTGAGAAATACTACAGAAGAGGATAGCCATGTTTCAATCCTTCTGATAACTGAACTACCTGCACTTCCAAGAATACCTGGCGAGACAGTACTATCATATAAATATTGAGAGCGACTAGAAAATAGCTGCAGGTTATAAGAAATCGTGAGTTAACAATATGTTGTTGGGAGATGAGTGGATGACTCTTATTTGGTTTTGTGCGTTACCACAAAGCCTGCATTCTTTAGGACTAACCTGTGTTAATTTATTGGTTGTACCGCATGCTATTAGAGCTTGGTATACATACTTCATTTATTTATTAGTGTGTTATATGTGTTATGGGCAGCAGTGTGGAGTAGTGGTTAGGGCTCTGGACTCTTGACCGGAGGGTTGTGGGTTCAATCCCCAGTGGGGGACACTGCTGTTGTACCCTTGAGCAAGGTACTTTACCTAGATTGCTCCAGTAAAAACCCAACTGTATAAATGGGTAATTGTATGTAAAATAATGTGAAATAATGTAATATCTTGTAACAATTGTAAGTCGCCCTGGATAAGGGCGTCTGCTAAGAAATAAATAATAATAATAATAATAATAATAATAATAATAATAATAATAATAATATACATAAGGCCCTGTGTAAATCACGATTTCACAGGCTGTGTGGAAATCGTGAAATTAGCCCAACATGGCGTTTTTTACAATAATTCTTAAGAAACAAAAATAAATTATTTATTTCATAATTATTTGTATTTCATACAAAAAAAAAACAAAAAAAAACTGTACAGCTCTGCTGTGTGCCTGCGTGTACTATTCGCCATGCAGTGTTGTGCAGTGATTATGTCATGTGACTATATGCAATCTAGATGGGAAATTAAAATACTACACACTGTAAACAATAAAATGGATTTCTGTAAAAAGGCTAAAACTGTCTGCAGCAGATCACGTAAAGCAGTATGCAGCAGGAGTTTTACACAGCGATGGAGGTAAGCTCTTCTGTACGTCCTGCAACGTTACTGCTAACTAATTATTCAGGTTGCGTGTAGCAAATGGTGGAGCGATTCCTTTATCAGCCCAGCCGAGACGTGAATACTTATCTCCTAAAGTTGCCGAGTATCACAAGCAGGAGATTATGGAATTGGTAAAACAGACTTGGTTGCTTGTCAGTGGACACTGACGAGTTGACTGATGCCCAAGATCAGTATGGGTTACACATTGTATTTACTTATTTGTTTTGCAAGACCTAAATGGTGAACATGCATCTGACGTACTAGAACTGAAAGCTGTCCTTGCAGATACACTTTACCTACAGGCTGTTAATTACAACACCGTATCACAAGCTATTGTAAAGTGCTTGAATAACTTTGACGTTGATTTTGATGTCAGTGCATTTCTCTCTATATTTTATGTTTAAAAAAATAATAACCTGTACACATAATTTATAAAACAATTCCGTGCACATTCCGTGAAATACGATGCTTTACTCGTGATACTGACATGAATTTAAAAGAAAATTTCTGCGATTTTCATAGGGCCTTAGTTATATGATTCTCCCATTATAAGTATTTGTTCGGAAAAAGTTATATAATAAAACAACACACAACACTTTACATGTCATAATGAAACCGTGAGTATATATAGTATGTGTGTGTGTGTGTGTGTGTGTGTGTGTGTGTGTGTGTGTGTGTATATATATATATATATATATATATATATATATATATATATATATATATATATATATATATATATATATATAAATGACATTTCATTGACGTAACCATTGTTTTTCAATTTCATAATCTGTCCTTTCTGACTACTGTATTTATTGTGACGTCCAGGGACACAGAGCACCAATACAGAAATGTCTATCCAGCAGTAGATGTTTGTCCAAGTGAAATTCAAAATAACACCGGATGTGTGTGATTTATTTTTTTCTAATCTTACGTGTTTCTGTAGAATGCTTTTCTTTCAAATCAATGTATGGAAGTAATGGACACACACAATGACCTGATTGTTTTTCAAGTGAACACAATGTTTCCAATACCTTCATATGTACAACCCTTTCCAACTGTGTATATATGACTTGTAGAGCCCAAGTCAATAACATATTGTATATATTCCCAGGCTTTATTTAACATAACATAACAACTTTATTTTATATAACACTTTATTATGTATTACCAGGCTGCAACTCTGTGTGATATTAAGCAGAAATATTGTGTAGTAAAGAACAAAGAATGTAGAGGTTGTAGTTTTCACACTGTTTATGTATATAGAGTAATTATTTACTTCCATGCGTTTTATGTATATATATATATATATATATATATATATATATATATATATATATATATATATATATATATATATATATATGAATCCGTGATTGGAAATCCTGGACTGTCAGTGGTTAAAATGTTAGGTTATTATCATAACCCTGGTTCCCTGAAATAGAAATGTATCCATTACACAATGGGTTAACCTATTACACCCAATTCAACTGAACACTCTACCAAAGCTGTGTCTTACGCCCGCGACATCAGTACACCTGTCTCCGCCCCCACAGGAGACAAAACTGCATGCAGGATGGCGCTCAGTGCCATACATTTTCTTCATCCTACTGCATAGGATGTATGCAGCGACCAAAGAACTGTAATGGATATATTTCTATTTCAGGGAACCAGGCTTATGATAATAACCTAATGTTCCCTTTCAAGTATGAAATGTATTCCATTACACAATGGGTAAGTATACCCCAGCCGTTGCAAGGACATGACTTGCAGAAAAGACTGACAGCTTGCCAAACTTATAAGGCACGGTAACATCCACAGAATGCACAATTAAAACATGCATGCGCTTCTGAAATCAACTGAGACGCCACTGTCAGCACTCTGGTTTCAAAGGCAGGGTTCTGAGGATCCAGGACATTAAGACTGTAAAACCTTGTGAAGGTGTGAGGAGTGGCCCACACCGCTGCATCGCAAATGTCAGAGACTGATGCACCCTGAAACAACGCCCAAGAGGTAGCAAGACCCCTGGTGGAATGACCTGTGAACTTCTCTGGAGGGGGCAAGTTAGCTTGCTCGGAAGCAATCTTGACTGTCTCCACGATCCAATTGGACAGCCTCTGTTTTGATAGAGCTTGACCTTGGTTCTTATCTCCAAAACATATAAACAGTTGCTCAGATTGCCACCAAATTTTTGTCCTGTCAACGTAATATGCCAGTGCCCTAACAGGACAAAGCATATGGAGCCGACGCTCCTCATCTGCCTGGAATGGTGGAGGATGAAAAGCCTCCAATTCCACAGACTGGTTGACATGGAAGGTCGATAGGCATTTGGGCACAAAGGCCGGATTTGTACAGAGCATGACCTTAGTACTAGGCTCCGTAAAAAACAAACAAGCTTTTGCCACTGAAAATGCCTGCAACTCACTCACATGTCTAGCAAAGGTGATGGCAAGTAAAAACGCTGCCTTCAGAGACAGGTATTTAAGCTCTGTAGAATGCAAGGGTGGTTTCGTGAGTGCACGCAGCACCACATTTACCCTTCATAAGGAACTTTGTCCTTCAAAAGGAGGCCGAATCCTCCGCGCCCCTTTCAGAACTGGCCAGCTAGAAAATTAGCTCCTGGGGACACTGAGTAAATTTTAACATGGCAAGCCGAGATGGCTGCCAAGTGAACCTTCAAAGTTGAGGGGGACTTGCCGTCATCAAAGAGGTCCCACAAAAACTGCAGAATGACTGGCATGGGGCAAGTCATGGGATCAACCTGACGTGCCAAACACCAAGTATGGAACATGCCCCACTTGTATCCATACTGCGTTGAAGCAGCTCTTGTATTCTGGAGAGTCGATAAGACTCTCCGACAAGCCTAACTAGCTGAATCGGAACCGTTCAGGGTCCAGACCCAGAGCGGTAGGGGTTTGGGTTTGGGTGCCACAACATCCCCTGCACCTGGCTGAGCAGGTCACGGCAAGGGGCAATTGCCAAGGCTGGTGGCACAATAGCTGCCAGTAAGGGTCCACTAAAAGCACCCTGGCTCATTTCTGCCTGATTTTTTTCAAGGCACATTGGAAGCAATGCTACCAGTTGAAAGGCATAAAGAAGAGTCCTCGGCCACTCGTGTTCGAGGGTGTTGACTCCTAGCGGACCCCCATTCTCCAGAATGGAGAACCAGAGGGGACAATGAGCAGATTCCAGGGAGGCATAGAGGTCGACCTCTGCTCTCCCGAACCTGTCCCAAATCAGGCTCATCACTCTGAGCCGCATGGGACTCCCATTGATAGGAGGTCAGCGGCGTGGTTTTCTGCTCCTGGCAGATGTATCGCTCTCAGGGAGAGCAGGTGCTCGTGAGCCCAGAATAACATTTTGTGGGCTACCCGATGAAGACAGGTTGAGCGCAGGCCGCCCTGGTAGTTGATGTAAGCCACCACGGTTGTGTTGTCCGTCCTGATCAACACGTATCTCCCCTGCACCTCCTTACTCCTTATTTTCTCCCCAATTTGGAATGGCCAATTATTTTTAGGCTCAGCTCACCACTAGACGTACACACGCTGTCCTCCAAAGCGTGTGCCATCAGCCGACCACTTGTTTTCACACTGTGGACTCACCATGCAGCCACCCAAGAGCTACAGCGTCGGGGGACAACGCAGTTCTCGGGCAGCTTACAGACAAGCCCGCAGGCGCCCGGCCAGACTACAGGGTTCGCTAGTACGCGGTGAGCCGAGGACACTCTGGCCGACCTAACCCTCCCTCTCCCTGGGCGGCGCTCGGCCAATTGAGTGCCGCCCCCTGGTGCTCCACGTGGAGTGCAGGATGTGCCCTATAGTCTGGACGTCATGAGTTCGAGTCCAGGAGCGCCTTTACTGGATGCACCACTCCGGAGCCCATGGGTGGGGGGAGTGATTTTTATATATATATTATATATTTTTTGTTGCGACTTTCTGTTATGTGGAATGTAATAAAGGAGAACCAGATTTGTGAGTTTTTGTTCCCCTTCATTTTAAATGCCATTTCTAGGTTTGTTTTATTTGAAGTGTTTAAAGTTAAATTTCAGTTTCTGTTTGCTTGTTCACAAAAAGGCACAAGTAAACCTCATTTTATTACTTCATGAAAATGTGTCTATGGCCACTGTTTACTGTGAAGAAACAGCAATGGCAAACAATGAAAAAAAAAGTACAAAATAAATAAAATGCAGTGTCAACTTGATGTTTCCAAGTGCACCAGTATGAAACCACAAATGGGTTTGGATTTAATAGAAAACAACACAATCTTTTAACCCTAATAAAAAGGGTTTTTCCTTTTAAAGTAATGTTTTCAGTGGCAGAGGACAATAAAGTTTATACTTGAACAGAAAACACTTGTTAATATTTTTAAAGCAATAATAAGACGTGAGCATTAATGTTTTTGATCTTGGCATAATTACTTAGTATTCAGCCTTAAAACCGAAGTTCCATTATATACACTTTCTATCATTTTTTTCTTCATAAAGATGCATACTAATGTGATACACAGATAATTTAATGCACAACTCTTATTGAGTATATCAGATGGATGTGAGGTCACAGTAAGATTTACAACTGTCACACCAACACAAACAGTTGAAAAAATCTTGATAAACTGCAGACAAATTGACCGAAAAAGGAAGCCAGTCTGAAAGATTATTACCAGAGTCAACTGAGGACACAGAAAAATAACAAGGAACAAGAAAATACAAGCCCCACACAGAAAACCTTCAAAGACATTCAAATAATTAAACAATACCTACAAATAGATGCCTTTATATAAACTTGAAGCACTGGGGTTAAACTGGTTTAAGAAAAAACAAAACCTATACTATTTCAGCTTACCACCTCAGTAGACCAGATCATGAAAAGATAATGTTCTGTCTTTAAAATGCATGAGGAAAATATGTCGCTGTACTCCACATTAAAAATGGCAACATAAAATGTTAATTCAGTAAATATGTATTTTGTTCTCTGTGCATGTCTAACAGAATTGCTTGAAAATCTAAACCTCACAATTCAACAGAAGCCATTATCAGGCCTAGACTTTCCACTCAGCTCAATTTAATCTGCCGGTAGTAATTTTTCATCTCAGACATCACCAATGTAAACGAAAATGCCCCTAGGCTATAGTTATATATATTTTTTTCATCTGTCCTGTCTATTTGATGATTTTGATCATATAAAAGATATATGTTTATAAATCTCGGCTCCCAGGTTTATCTCATAATGGTCTTGGTTACAACAGATGACACTGGGGGTTGGAAAAAGATGATGCCATTGTGGCCATTCCAAAGAACCAGTTGCAAGTGTTTAAAGCCTTGCAATTTAAAAGTAGTGCTTTTGGGGAAAAAAAAACAAAACAAAAAACAACAACTTACTTCTCATTAGCATAAACACATTTGCACACGTACCTTTCTCATATTTTTCTTAGCACAACGCCATGGGACATATTATAAAAACATTTACTCCAGTATATAATATACTTTTTTTTTTAATTTGATTAAATAAAGTGAGCATTTCATGAATCTCTTTTTCAACTGAGGTTCAGAAGTTTATTCTAATTTTTCAAATCCTCATATAATATGTGCACAGTAATTCATCTTAAAAAACAAAAGTCCTACACAAAATAATCCTTATACAATCCTTAGTTTTATGAACATAGCCCAACATTACAAAATTAATACACAGACAAAACAAACATTCCTGGGACATAACAGTAATGAAGGGGAATGACATATCTTCTAGAACATAGATAAAGTACAGTAAAATGGTCAGGGATGGAAATAAGACTCCTACTGCACAGCAGTTTCACCCATTTTAAGGTTTTACTATGATTTTGAATAGCCACCATGCATAGGTAACAAGCTCAGTTGTATCTTAATAAACTCATAGTAAAACCAGGTCTGGATCAAACTGCTTTGTAATGGGAGTCTTATTTCCATCCCTGAGTGGACACTGCTCATGATCAAACCTGACCATAGAAACATAGAATAAATCCTTGGTTAGAACCCCACTTCAAGCACAGTAAAACAAAACAAAAAAGCATCTTGGCCACCTCTCTCAAATAACATCCAGTTAAACTTGAATCAATTAAAAAATGATGAGAAGCCACCTTTTTTGTAGAGCTACAGAACCAAACCCACCAGTACAAGTAACTGACAAGGTGGGAATAGGTTGCCATGCTAAAACAATAAATAGTACTAAGTAGCTAGAAATGTATACTGTAAATGTGGCATCTGAAAAAGGGTATGCTTAGAACAAGATACACAAAAGAAAATCTGGAACACTTTCATTCCTGTCCGACCAAGTATCTAAATTATCTGGATCATGTGAACAGAAAGATATGACCAACATTACCATTTCCTCCATACTAAGTACATATTAGTGCAAAGTATGTACAAGCTAGGAATTACTAATATCAGATACTTACCTTAACCAATTAGATGTGTTTTCTTCTTATCTAATCTATACGTAGCTGAATTGCACGCAAGCTTTGACAATATTAATTCAATCACTCACGCTGTATAATTAAACCAAAACACACTTCCTTCTGTAAGACTGCCAGTTACATCCCATCTTGCTCAAGGTTAAACCTGTCAGATGTGCCGATATTGTCTTTTAAACTTGTATTGCACTTTAAAGCAGAACACTGCTCTATAAAACATAACTGAACACTCAGAGGTTTTAGAAAAAAAAATGTTATCTTTGCTGTCTCTTTTGTGTATGTCATATCCCTGCAATATTGTGCTATGTGTCTTTGTTTGGATGTTTTAAGTTATACATGGGTGAAAAATCAGATATGCAGCCAAACCATACTTTTTATACACAGTATTTGTATGCTCAGAATGACCAGCACACCTTTTCACCAAACATCATATCCCTGTGTCCAAATAAAACTGCAAGTACAGTATATTAAAATACAATTTTGTAAAATACATACCTAAATCTCATGGTCTACTCAAACCTGTCATGGTTGAGAAAACACAATTTGTGTTTGTTTCACAAACAATATTACTGCCCACCGCTTTTTTATTTTTCTGAGTATCCTTTTATTCTTCACTTGTTTTATACGTTCATGATATTCCATTATTTTAAATACCTACAACCTTTCACCTGTAATATTGTATTTTGATGTATCTGTATATACTTGTACCAGGACTCAATATTATCTAATATATTATTTTATGGGTAATTTCTCAGGTTGTGCAACCCAGTGTCTTGTGCCTCACAACACAACTCACACGTGGGTTGTCTCAGTACAGCCATGCACCTTCATATGTTATTGCTCACTCAACCATGTCCCACAATCTATTTTGAATGACTCATCACTAAGCAACTAAACAAGAATGAAATAAGGTTTATTTAGATAAAGTGCCATTAGGCACACAAGTAGAGGTCTTCACAGGTCCAAATTAATCAACCGGACTCAATAACGAACCAACAATTATTTACCCAACCCAGCGCGACCCAATGTAAAATTCTTGTTATTAGACCCGGATCCGACCCAGCCCGAAAAAACAGTGGAATGCTTTTCCTTTCCCCAGCCTAGTATATGCACTGTCTAGATACAGTATTAAAAGCTGTGTTTTTTTCCAGTCAACCTGGAAATCTGGCTGAACTACAGACAGTGTTTATTCCATCATGAACCCACACAGAAGACTGTAAAATTAAATATATAATATGTTTGTCTAAAAGATACAACTATAAATACATTATTTGAAAATCAAATAAACTGAAGTATGATCTCGTAAATGTGTGATTTTATTACAAACTTAACACAAGAGCAAATGGAATTGAGATGTAAAATTTGTGTTTTGAAAAACTTGTTTTCCTTCTTTGTCCACAATAACAACAAATGATTCCTACACCACAGACTTGCATTTTTCTGTGAACTTTTGTTTGATATCAAGCACTGGGGTAGTCGAGCCGGAACGCGCCGGAACACCGTTCTGGTACATTTATCTATAGGCAGAACCTTGACTTAAGAATCTTTGTTATGAAAATGCATATACGGCACCTGACTGTTCTAATGTCGGTGCCTGGGCACCGATGAAGCAACCTCTTTTCCCTGGGGAAATCAAATTAGTCTTTTTGTGCCTGGCCATTCCATAGGCACTAGGAACAATAAAATCAGTTTACAGTAATTATAATTTTTAAAACAAAAACAATTCTAAATTGTACTGATACAGTTCTGATACAATTGATGACGAATAAAAAATAACTGAGCGTTTGTGATTCCTGATTTAATTGACTGCAGAGCTCCAGATAAAAGATAGGGTGAGGACGTGATATACTATACAGGGCATTGTGGTGATTGAAGTTCTGGCTTGAGATGACCTCATAATTAAAAGGAATAGAAAAAAAAACATGCATGATAAAAATAGCCAAAAAATAAACAAAAACTACAAAGACAGTATTTACCCACTAGATGCTTTCAAAACAAGCAAAATTTGGCTGGAAAACCACCAATCTGACAGCACTGATCAGGGGGAGTAGCGTGTAAAAGTTGCACGCGAGATACATGCATTACCTATCAAATGTTACCTCAAGTTCAATGTCCAAATAAAACATGAATTTGTATAATTTTTGTTTAAGAAAATCTATATTTTAATTGGTGTTCCGGTACTTTCAGATTTAGGACTACACCACTGATCTCAAGTACGTATAGATGTTAATTCTGTTTATTCAGATACACAAAACATGTAATATTTAGAATATAATAAGCACCCTGTGTATAATGCACACCCTGTGTATAAAGTCCATGGCTGCCTTGGGTTGCATCTTGTGTATAACATGCACATCTTATATGCAATCAAAAACAAAACTGTATTATATTCTACAGAAGAACACCATTACCCAAGTAACACTTTCTTCATATTTGTAAAAGGATGTTGTACAAAAAAAAAATACGGTAATCTTGTATTTTTTTGACTGCTGGGTTATAGACAAAGTACATATAGCTATAAATGACAACTTTTTTTAATGGCGTTTTCAGTTCAAAATGGCTATTAGGTTACCGTGTCTTCTAATAATAAACTACAGTGTTTTTCAGATTTTTTTTTTCAATTAACGTTAAATATTTTTTTTTACTATCTTTGTGAGTATGACCTATAAGTCTTTCTTTTGTAAATTGATTTTGCAATATTTGCTGCCTTTTAGGACATTTCCTCCCTACAGCTTTCTAAGAACCACATCCTGTGAACTGATGCAGTCCCACCCTCCCTTAACATTTACCCCTTTGTCCGTTTACTTACCACTATGTAGGATAGACCAAAATAATACTTTACGCTTCTTTGTATGCAGTCAGAAGCTACAAACCCTTATTCTGTTACTTAAAGAATGGGTGGGTTTACATTACTCTATTATGGTCAAAGAGGACTTAAAACCATCTTTAAAACCTAGAGTAGAGTAAACAGGGTGTCCATTTCAGCGATATCCCTTTCTGTTTCCAAGGTATTTTAAAACTGATGACGTGTTCACTTTCACCCCAACTGTCCCTACTTCTGGTAGTGGTAAGCATTTATTATACAACAGTTATTATTTTCATTTCGCTTTACAAAAAAAAAAAAAAAAAAAAAAAAAGGGACAGGTTAACATGAGCAGAGGATCAAAGTGCAAGCCCCCAGTCCAAGTGCAAGTGCCATATTTACTAAGCCACTGGGCTCGTTTTCATTGTTCTTAAAGCTCTTCGTCTGAAGTCTGTCAGAGATCTTCTCCTCAGCAGTTCTTTAGTGCACTGCTTCTTTAGATGTTTCTTCTTTTTTGTAACAGCAAATTAAAAGCACATACCCTACCCTCCAAAGTAATATTTACACTTTTAATGTCCTGCTTGTAATACAAAATGCAAAAAACTCACTAAATAAACTTGCTTTCAGGGCTCTTATTATTTGTTTTTTTTGTTATTATTTATCACCATGTTCTTCTTTATATTTAAAAGCATTTAATTTTATACAGCAATAAATGTAATTTACCATTCAATCTCTAAACAAGGTTCCCAGTCATGCAAATTATAGTGTGGCACTTTCTTAATAACAAACCATCATGCAGCCCCTGACAACTCAATAAAAAATCACCTAATACCTGGTTTAATAGGGAGCAATAGGCAAAAGCACAACTGTTGGGACCTTAAGTAGCTTATTTAATTAGAACCGTTTAAATCTACTTCAAGAAAACATCCTAATAAACGAATCTATACAAACCACATTTGCAAGGCCAATTGAAAAACAATTTAAAAATCTCACAAAGCATATGATGGGCACTCGTGTCAAATAAAAAAAAAAAAAAATGTTATGTGCTTGCACCTCCTCTTCCTTTTTTAAACTAGTTGGAGACTGTGTCCTTCTTTATGCTACTGTCACTTTCTTTTCAGAATTACTAACAAAAATGGGGCACTTGAGTTTTTATTGCAGCTTATACGGCACATACATTATAGCTGGTATATGACAATTATTAAAACGCCCTTGAAGCTTTCTAATTCTAAGGACAGCATGCTAGCAATCTACAGACTATTCTGTTATTAATGTTAATTAGTTTAGCACTACTGAGATAGTTTTCACCTTTTTCAATTTATTTCAATAGAATCCTATTGTCATTTCTGAATCTTTCCCAAAGGTACCTATTTTCATGGATTCTATAGGCTATCACACATGTGTCAAGCCACTTGTAAGGAATTGTACACATGCAAGAAGCAGACTTGGAAACCATCAGGTTTAATCACGTTAGGGTCTGTTCACATCTCAGCAGTGTCTTGTATCTCTAACGGGATCTATTATATTAGGGGATGTTTTGCAGATGAGCTATGGGGGAGTCTGCTATTGTGCCACGTTACCCTGCCAAGCAGGACCTGCTACACAACACTGTTATATATATTAAAAAGGGAGGATATGTAGACAATTCACTAGGAGGTGCAGTGTCTTTGTGAAACCAGCACCAGATAAGAACACTTTGATTTAAACTTTTAAAGATTTAACTAGAAGTTAAAAAGATGAGACATAACTTGGGCCCTGTGAAAACCGCGATTTCATGGGCTGCGCGGAAATCGCTGAATTAGCCCAATACCACATATTTTTCCAATATTCTTAAGAAATAAAAATAAATTTCACAATTTTGTATTTCATAAAAAAAATTAAAAATCACATTAACGAAACTGTACAGCTCTGATATGTGCCTGCGTGTAATATTCCCCATGCACGCAGTGCTGTGCAGTGATTGTCATGTGACTATATGCAATCTAAGCGGAAAACTAAAATACTACACACTGTAAACAAGAAAATGGATGTCTCTAAAAAGGCTAAAACTGTGTCTGCAGCAGATCACATAAAGCAGTATCCAGCAGGAGTTTACACAGCGATGGAGGTAAGCTCTTCTGTACGTCCTGCAACGTTACTGTAGATCACTACCGAAACTTGTCTGTTGACAACAAGTATTCACCGAAATAGAAAGTCCGCTTATCAAATTTTGACCTGACAGAGGCGTGCGTTTGTGCAAATATCCCTTTAAAAAAATTGGACAACCAAAAGTTACGGAAATTCTTCAGACAGAGGAGGAGCGATTCCTTCATCAGCCCAGCTGAGACGTGAATACTTACCTAAAGCTGCCAAGTATCACAAGCAGGAGATTATGGAATTGGTAAAACAGTCTGGTTGCTTGTCAGTGGTCACACTGACGAGTCGACAGATGCACAAGATCAGTATGGGTTACACATTGTATTTGTTTTGCAAGACATAAATGGTGAACATGCACCTGACGTACTAGAACTGAAAGCTGTCCTTGCAGGTATTTTACATACAGGCTGTTAATTACAACACCGTTTCACAAGATATTGTAAAGTGCTTGAATAACTTTGATGTTAATTTTGATGTCAGTGCAGTTATCTGTATATTTGCTGTTTAAAAAAATAATGAATCTGTACACCTAATTTATAACATATTTCCGTGTACATTCCACAAAATACGATACTTTACCCGTGACACTGTCGTGAATTTTAAAGAAAATGTCAGCGATTTTCACAGGGACTTAATTATAACCTGACACTGACATTGAAACTATTTTCATTCTTAAGTTTCTTCTAGTGCTATTTTATATATTAAGATTGTCGTTAAAGTTATGATCGATTATAAGTAGGTAATTTCTACATTTTTCTTTTTTATCCCTTGGTTAGTTATCCTTTTGGCATTCATTTCATATCAAATTTGAAACAAATCAAATTAGACAATCTTCAGCTTTGTAAAATTACTGCTACAAAATGTTAGTTAGGTTGTCAATCTAAAACAGTTTTATTGTTAGTCTGCCTACTCTACCAGAAGCACTATCAAAAAGCTTCATGCATTACTGTAAAACTATTACTAGAAATATAAAGTACATTTTAAGTGACAAATGGTCTAGTTTTACAATTCATAGCATTATGAGCCTCAGGCAACATGCTTTCCCAGTCATTTCTGTGATGGCAATATACATACATAAATAATTCACCACAGAGAGCTCAAAAGAGATTGCGTATTTCTTTCCCAATGGGTCCAATGCCTGGCACTTTTTAAACAGGGATAGCACTGAGGCATAGGAGGTAAAAACAGAACAATTGTGTATCCACTAGAGTGACAGAGTACACCAATGACTCAGCTCCGAAATCTGAATGTCCTGGCTCCATGACCTTTGCTCTAAACCACTATGCCAACATAGTAGTGCTCAGCACAATTTATAAAATATCTTTCATTCTTCTTAGTTTTCTGGAAGCACTTATTAAAGCTGGCATACAAGCCAAGTATTAGGGACAATAGAGACCGAAAGGGAAGGAGTGAGTTTGTTGGTCTGTATGCACAATCAAATGACAGAAAGGAATCAAACTAAAGCTTATTACTGCGACGAGGCAATGGAAGTTGCCTGTGCCTGCGCTTGTCTGGCTCGTTGCCTCACTCGTAATCACTCCCTGTTCCCCATCCCCATGGCACGCCAGCGGTGGCATATCAGATCCCTGCAGACACTCCAAGCTGAAGGCAGTGGGAAGAAAAGCTTTGACATTCTGTCACAGGGGATGACAGGAAAAAATAGCCTGTAATAAATAACGACTTGAGCAGAGCAATTTGACGCACTGGGTGCTTAAGCTGCGCCAGCTGCTGGACTCGGTGTGGGGCGTTGAGATAAGGTAGGAGTTTGCTGGCCATGCAGCTCTCAGGAGAAGGCACTTGTGATGTAGATGAGACCAGCCATCAATTGGCTTGCATTCTTGGTTAAAATGACTAATTCACACTTGAAGAGGTGGAAGTATTGAAAGCAAGCCCAAGGTTAATTTTCTTTTAAAGCTGTTTTAGCAAAAATACGTAAATAAATACATCTTGTGTGGAATTTAGGATGCATAGATGAACTTTGCTGCTTTGCCAATGCAACTTAAAGCTCAACATTGGGGAAAAAAAGCTTTGTTTCGTTTTTGTTTTCTTTTTTAAATGTGACACTAGCGCTACCATTACTGGTACCCTAATGTCAGCTCTGTGTTGAAAATTAAATCTGCGCACATGTGCGGCACATCAACACCAATGCTCTGTGTCTGACTCAGTATTCTCCAGTGACACACGTAACACATCATCCTGTTACAGAGACGTATTTCATTGATATTTTTCAATAAACTGCCTCAGAAGATTGTACAGGCTGAGCCCTGCATTTGGCGTTCAGTAGCCTAGCCACACTTGAGGTTTCGTGCGACTGTCTAAGAACAGACGGACGTGACGGCAACCTCGCCACTCATAAGCAAGAATGAATAGCGGCGATGAGGAGATCAGGCAGGTAGCTTAGATTGGGGATTACAAACTGGGAGTAAAAAAATGGGGAAAAAATAATTGTGTTGAGAAATTCAATAATAATAATAAAAATACAGCCCTATGTAGCAGCCAGTACAGTCAAATCAGGTTATTGCTGGATGTAATATACACTGTTTAAACTTCTTTGAGAGTTTCAAGTTAATGTTTTTTTCTCTTTCCCCCATCTCTTGCTCAAAGTAGATTAGATGCAGCTTTGAAGCTGAGTCGTAAAAACTCCTTTGCGTTATCACAAGCTGAAATCTCTGTATAGGCCATTCTGGCAGACTTTGACGAAACAGACACAAGGGTGATTTTTTTTTTAAATGGGAATAAAATTGTATTAATTTTTGAATACATAAAAACAAAATCCCTACAACACTATCAACTTGAGGAGACGGCAACATCTTTACAAGACCATTTAAAATAAAAAATAATACAAATGCCTGTAGCATCTTAGACTTGGTTATGTAGTAGTAAATGTAGACTCTTTGATTCTCTGCATTGGTGCTTTGCTTACTGCGTTTCTCTTGACCGATACGATAGATAATAGTTACTGTTACTTCTTTGGTTTGGTAAATTAATAGGAAGGCAGTGATGAAAAGTTACAGTGCCATGTTCTTGCTGATATTTGAGTATTTGTATTTCATTTACTGACAATCGTATTTGCTAGCGATCATTAGAACATAACAACATAAGAAAGTTTACAAACGAGAGGAGGCCATTCAGCCCATCTTGCTCGTTTGGTTGTTAGTAGCTTATTGATCCCAGAATCTCATCAAGCAGCTTCTTGAAGGAACCCAGGGTGTCAGCTTCAACAACATTACTGGGGAGTTGGTTCCAGACCCTCACAATTCTCTGTGTAAAAAAGTGCCTCCTATTTTCTGTTCTGAATGCCCCTTTATCTAATCTCCATTTGTGACCCTGGTCCTTGTTTCTTTTTTCAGGTCAAAAAAGTCCCCTGGGTCGACACTGTCAAGACCTTTTAAGATTTTGAATGTTTGAATCAGATCGGCGCGTAGTCTTCTTTGTTCAAGACTGAAGAGATTCATTTCTTTTAGCCTGTCTGCATACGACATGCCTTTTAAACCCGGGATAATTCTGGTTGCTCTTCTTTGCACTCTTTCTAGAGCAGCAATATCCTTTTTGTAACGAGAAATATCCTTTTTGTAACGAGGAGTGTCCCCATCTGGTATTGAACCCACGACCCTCCAGTCAAGAGTCCAGAGTCCTAACCACTACTCCACACTGCTGCCCTTACTCTATTTGTTTAGTAGGGCGGTTTATATAAAATATGACGTCACTTATTTAATAGCCTACTTGTATAATCTCATGCATGGAAGTTTTCAGAACTTGAGATGTCTATGTTCATTAGTTAGCTCTAATGAACACAGTGGCTCACCGATGGACAAACAGTGAATAAAAAAACACACGCATATCACCTTAAACTGCGTGAACTCGGTAATCATGTTATCGAAAAATGGTTGCGGTTTCAAAACCGTGGCAGTTTATACTGTGGTTTACCGTAAAACTGGTATACCGTGACATCCCTACTTGTAAAGACGCCAACATATCTGAATTTTGTTCATCTTGGTTTTCTTTTCACAACTCTCCAATCACATGAAAATAATTAGTTATTTTCCTCCTCTTGGTTTGACAAGTTTTCAAACTGTCTGGAAACGAGTAGCCGTCGATGAATCAGTGAAATTGGCAGGGTATGGGAGTTGTAGTTTTTAATGTGTGATTAACAGTGGGCAGTGGACACCAATGAACTACATTCCCAGAGTACATTACAATTGAGCTATGAGAGTTTAGATCCGAGTTATTATTCTTTTTTTTTTTTTTATGTTTTATACTTTCAGCTAAAAAAAAAAAAAAATCATGTTAATTTTTTATAGTCAACCTTTAGAAATGTCTAGTGGCACATGTGCGCCTATATTAAAATTTAGATTTGCACAAGCACATTTTTAGTCGCATATGTGACCAAATTAGTCTGTACAGCCCTGTTATGTTGTTTTGTTTCTGATTTAGTTCCTGAGAATAGTCGCTGCAGTTATTATTGAGGTGTACTTACCGCTCGCTGTGTGTTTTCTGTAAAACACTGATATCCTGTCAGTTGAGAAAAGGCTTAATGCAAAAGCTTGTTTTAACGTTGTCTTTATTACGCTGGCCAGACCTGTGCTTACAACTGTATTAACAGATTTTCTTTAAAAATTCTCAAATTAATAAATCGAAACCCGGGTAGTAAAAAGAGACCAGGGTAGCATCAGGTAATTTAAAATCTGACGGGTACCCAGAATTTCTACCCATGCCAACCTAAAAAATATTTTGAACACTATCAATCTGGCAGGACATTAATACAACCCAACATGTGGTAGTCAACTCTTAACACTTCTTACTTGTTATTGTGATTTCACCCCCATCTCTCGGAAGAGAGAAGCAATCAGTGATCCATTATCACTGAAGCTGTGTAGGAAGGCAGCTTTAATAGGTACAATTGATACCTTGAGCACACATAGCTTTATTACATAGTTCCTCTGATTTAGCTGTAAAATTGTTGTAGGAGGAAAGCCACCTGCCTTCATCAAATGGTTGATATGATGTAGCTTCTAATTATACGGTATGCTACATTTACACACTGATAATGTAGTACAGTATAACACACCTCATAAGAAACATCTTTATTGCCTTCGCAGATAGAAATCATCAGGAAAAGATACATTAAGTCAAATTCTAATCATAAACCAGAATGATTGAAAATATTGTTACAGTATGCAAATCCTATACACAGTCAACACTGTTGGGAAACATATTTTTATGTTTGTTATTTTTTGTTGATATGCTAAATTGTACCGAAAAACACTGTAAAGCACTGTAGAAATAAATAAAAAATAATGCTGCTGTTACGTTGTTTAATATACTCTAAGTTCATCTATAAGACCTTGGAATAATTATTTGCCAGCCCATACAACAGATGTACAAAACATTGATAATATGTGTGCTTTGAACCTTTGTCATCCCTTGTTAACAACAACAACAACAACAACAACAACAACAACAACAACAAAATCAAGCAGAACCACAAGTGTTTTTAAGGCCCCCCCCCCCCCCAAAATAAAATAAAATAAAGTGCGGAACTGAAGACATCTCTGTATATCCCGGGCTCAGAGGTATTATGAATGAGAGGCTGTGTGGTCCAGTGGTTAAAGAAACGGGCTTGTAACCAGGAGGTCCCCGGTTCAAATCCCGGCTCAGCCACTGACTCATTGCGTGACCCTGAGCAAGTCACTTAACCTCCTTGTGCTCTGTCTTTTGGGTGAGAAGTTGTTGCAAGTGACTCTGCAGCTGATGCTTAGTTCACACATGCTAGTCTCTGTAAGTCACCTTGGACAAAGGTGTCTGCTAAATAAACAAATAATAATAACAATGAATGTCTCACTGTAACCGGTCTACTGTTAAAGGCATCATCTCAATTTGGGGTACTGTATGTTGCTTTCTCTATTTAAAATACTGGACTTACAGAATTAGTTTAGTGAAGAGTCAATTATGTTAATTGATTCATTCTCTCTAAATACAGCACATTAGACAATGGAAAGTACATATCATTTAATGTGAAATTAAGTAGTTTAACATACACTGCAATAAACAAACAAGTAAACGTCCACTGCTGAAATGCTTATTAAGATACTTACCTGATATTCAAAATACTTTAGAGCTGTTTAATGAATCTTTTGTTTAGGCCTGTTAAAGCTCATTTAGCTTAATTAAATTAACTGTATAACTAGGGCTTCTGATTTTCAGTTTTAACAGATAAAACCCGATAAAACAACCCTGATACAAAAAAAAAATGAAATCAGTGGATAGCCAATAAACACTGGAAAAAACTGTGCACATGGTTAATCTATTCACGTTGACTTTACCCCTTTCCCATTAAAAAATCAAACCTACTACAAAAATAATAATAAATACATTTCCCAGGGCTGCTGGGCAATGTCCCGCCTTCCTGACTTCTATCTATTAATGATTTGTTCTGGATACTTTAAAACCGCCCCAACTACTGAGTGACAGCGCATTCCTACATTTCTATTGGAGACTCTGCTTGCAAGATTTAAAACGATCAGGATGGAAGCTTGTTAGCGGGATTTAAAGCTGTATTACAATTAAGATACGGAGGATTTAAACAGAATTGTGGTGAAATGTACAAAAATGCCTACACACAAAAACCCCAGAAGAATGTGCCAGTGAACTTAGGGATTTCATTGTGGAAGACAAAAAAAGGAAAAAATGTACAACTTAAGTGTGCAAGTACTGTCAAGTTACTACTATACATATTTTGACAGAAAAAAAAAAACCTCAAGCATTTTGGAAAGTAACCGACAACACTAATTTCATACAGTGTATCAAAAACAAAAGCCCTGAAAAAAACATAAAACTTGAAAATAGCTAAAAATATGCACCGAAAAATACAGTTAATAAAAACCAAAAAACAGAAGCCCTATGTATAGCTAACTAAATGATCCCATCACTGAGAGATCAGCCGAAATACAGACCATAAAATAGCCAGACTGACAGAATAAACAGGCAATGACAGAGATCCTAAAGCCAAATCCTTCACCAAATTTTAGTGCATTCTTGAACATTTTCTTTTTTTTTTTACCTGTGTATGCCTCAGTTGACCCAACTGTAAAAACGCATACAAAAGGCAAAGTTTAATACACATACCTTTTTATTTTGTAGTGAAAAAATTAAGCTGACAAATGTTTTTTACCTCTGTGGGAAAGGGGGTGGTGCTCTCTGACCTTATGGTCCGCCACGTGCTACATTGAGCAGGACGCATCCATTTTGTCTTTTAATGCATCTTCCCCCGTCTCAGGGTCAGCCACGTGTAATGTGACATGGTGCGTCCATTTTGTCTTTAAGTTCCAGTCCTCCATCTCACACTATCTCTGCTAGTCTCCTGCCTTTTGGCGTTCAGCTCAGACACCTATCTGTGACTGAGTCGAGTTAGGCTATGCAAAACTGCACTTAGCTGGTTTTGCCGATGGGAAATGAAAGAACTCGAAACTTACACAATACTGTATAGAAACTTAATATAAAAGCAAATTAAAGCAACTGAATTAGTAAGCACATTAAAACAACACATTCACACACAATTTAAACGTAATGATTAAAAAGACATACACATAATGCAAAACTTATAATTAATAACATAATTAATACCTCATGCAGAAAGCCATAACTTCAGCTGTAGCAAGCAATACCACACTTCCCATATTTTATTGATAGGGTACAAATGGCCCAAGTAATTTTCTTTTCTCCACTGCAAATATACTCGCATCTAAATTCTCATAAAAATGACCAAAGTACAATATACCGTAAAAACCGGTGTATAAGTCACGTACCCCCTCCCCCTTTTTGAGACAACAATTTCAGGAAAAAGCCTATAGGTCACACCAGTGTATAAGTCACTCCACCCTTTTTAGGACCCCCTAAAGATACCTAGAAAATAGACTATACAAAGTACTACTTTTTGCATAAACTGAAGCCTTTTAAATGATGAAAGCTGGAACTCGATTCATCTTTTCTTTTTAAATATTTATGACTGAACATTTTGCATACTGTTACTGTAGAAGGTACTGTACACTGACATTAATTCACTACATTTACAAAAAAAAAGTCCTGACAATCAACTCGGTACCAGGGGGTTTGTCTTGATGTACAAGATTTTATCATTTCTTTGCAATTATGTTCACAGGACTGTGCGACAGACCTACAGGGTAGCAGCATAATTTCCATACCTCACAAGTTCATCTTTTTTTAAAGCACTGAAACTGCAGACTTTACCTAGAACTACACATGGAAGCTCACTAACTCCTTTTTAAAAAACACAATATTGATAGTGCTTTCTTTTTTTAAATCAAAAGTTGATGTTCATTCAACTAGGAGACTAATTTCATTCTTCAGTCTTTAATTCAATGCAGTTCATATTCAAAGGCTGCTAAAACCCACACACTACTCAGTATTTGCATTTATTCGTTTTGCGATTTAAATCTTTTTCTCTTCTCAGTTTTAATGACTTCCCCAAGTTAAGATTGAAACTGAAATAATGTATCAGGACATTAATAAGTAAGTAGGATACCTTGTCTCAGACAGTGGTACCCATACTGAGCAGTTAATGTAATACAACTTACAGGGGTCAGATATTATGGTTAGAGCCACAGAAAATTCACGATTTCACGGAAATCGTGTATTTGATGCCTACCGTGAAAAACTTTTGAAATTGAATCGTACAAGCACCATGCCGCTGAAAGTGGCAAAAATGTATATTGTTGATTTCTGGTTGAGGCCTGAAATCCGATTCCCAAACCCAAAAAATTTGCACGCTGCTTTTTGTCAATTCCAATCTCCGTGGATGCGGAACGAGCAGTTTCCACATATAGACAGGTTTTTACACCACAAAGACAAACCATGAGTGTTGAAACTGCAACAAACAGTTTTCTGCTCACGGGCCAGATAATTATTTTGTGTGTGTGTGCACACACAACACGCTAGATGGATAAAAAGTCGCATACGATTTCTTCTTATTTTTCTTCAGATTATTTTGTATAGCTTGATTCGCTCAAGTAGCATGATGTTATGTGGTTTTAAAACATCATATATTATTTAGTGTGTGTGAAGAAAAACACATAAGTTTCGGTTTTGTCACTTGTTTTTAACATTTTGTTTTTCAAAGTCAGCATAACGCTATACAAAACAGTCCGTTTAATTACTGTATGAACATAGCCTACGTTTTAAACGTTTACAAAACTGGACAATGTTGCCGAATTTGTCATTCAAACTTGTTTTTTTTAATCAGTTTTGTCTGCTTGTTACTTTTTTCAGGCAACACATTTAAATGACCCTTGTTTGCTACATTTTAAAAGACTGTTTTAAATGTTACAATGTAAATGTTGACTCAGTAACTACCATTAAATGTTAAAATGTTTCAACCTTGGTGGTTTTCTTTGATGTGTTATTAATTTTAGGCAACTTACAAAAGAAACTTTAATTTTGTTTAATTTTTCTTGCAAAAGTACCGTGAATTTTCGTGGCCCTAATTATGGTAGATGGTAGCCTGAATATGGCTACCCACATGGAGGTGCTTCTGCAGTTCATTTATTATTATTATTATTATTATTATTTACTACTACTACTACAGTGTATTTAAATTAATCAAAAAAGTACTGGGATGATGTTGTTGAAACTCTGATGCTTGAACCAAAACCATGTTTTAAAACCATGTCTAGTAGTCTGTGGTTTCAGTTCAGCATCAGTAGTGGTGGTACTAAGCCACACCACGTCTCTCCTTTTCTTTAGACCTTGGACTAATAGAGGGCTTCGGTTTCCAGAGCTGGCACAGCTTTTTTTTCCCTTTTCACAAATCACAGAATTCAGCAGTAATCATTTTTAACATTTTAACCCCTTCAGGCTTCAATTCCTAGCTTTCCACGGATTCCCCTGCAGGCTGTCTGACCCCCATTGCAGATTTTGATTAAATTGGCCCAGGCACTTCAAGGCAAAACAGGTTATTAAAATATGCATGTCGTAATGCATTCAATATATTATTCATTTCAGCCTATCCCATTTAAAAGTCAAAATTTTCATACAAGATGCTAAACTCTATCACTTCACTCAAGTCACTGTTTTTGGCAACATTAATATGTAATATTCTTAAAACAAAGTAGGTTTTTGCTTAAATTCTGACGAAGTGAATATCTCATTTTTATATTTGACAGTCTGGGGATGACCAAGGAGAAATTCAGCTTCAAATCATTAACCAGCTACTGTACATCCAGAAAAGCATTCACTAAAGTTGCCAGATTTCAATATGTCTTCCAGTGAAACAAAAAGATCACAGTTTTAATGTTATCCCAGTTTTTAATCTTCTACTTCCACATCCAAGCAGATTGCTACAGCAGCACTGCAATGCCAGTAACATAAATTGAGTTCAAGTTAGATAAATCAAGATATGGGTTGTCAATGCATTATCAATGGCTACATTTACGATACAGAGGTAACACATTATGATTGTACCCATGGAAAAAAATCTACTTGACCCTGAGCTTTTTTATTATGACATGGACTTAAAATACGTGCGGCTGCTAAAGAAGATCCAATAGATGATAAAAACCTGTTTGTGTCGACTCAAAGCTTTACCTAGGCACCCTATGATTTGACTGGTGAAAAACATTGGTTTACTGGAATTCACAAAGACATTTTTCAGCTTCATATGATAACCTTTTCACTTCTGTTTTTTGTTTAATAATTGACCTTTTAGCTGCGTTTCAGCCCTTCATTAGTTTCTGTATTTATTTTTCAGGGCATTTTGTTAATGGCACGTTTGCAACACACAAACCATAAGTGTATTTTTATTTCTTTTTTGTTCTTGTTCTAATTTTCTTTCATTTTAAGTACTCACACACATTTGGTCACCATCACAACTGCTGGTGTTATTACAGTACCTCTGGACATTTGAATTTGATCAGATTGTTATTGTCCTTCTCGCACTTCAGTTTAAAACATGCGATATTCTGGCTTTCTTTTTTTTTTTTTCTTTACAGACCCACATCATAGCACATTCATAAATATTGACAGATGTTTTTAAAGCAAGAAGCATCATTTTTAGTGTAACAGATGCCAGCGTCACCTATACCCCACTGCCCCCCAAATAAATAAAAACAGATTGTAGTCCTGACTTACCTAATTGTGGCCATCTAGGCAACTGAATCATTTTACTGGTCTCCAAGGATGGCGAAATGTAATTATTTGTTAAATATTTCCACTACTACTAATTGCACTTAAGTTTTTTTTTTTTTTTTTTTTTTAAACTGTGCACTGTTAATATGTGTTTCATGCGGTCAGCAATGAGATCATCTGTATCAATAGCGTCACAGTAATATGAATAAAACCTTACAAAAATATGATTCTTAACTCTAAATTAATTCAATTTTCAACGACAGGTTATAACTACTATAATTAATATAAATAAGTGAAATATCTTTGTATTAAAATACTTTTCAACAGTGGGATTCGCTGCTTTGATCTAATCTAAAGGACCTTAAGCTAAGGTTCTACTGACTAAGCTACAAGGAGAGTTTTCCTTGGTGCTGATGTTTCAGTGGTTTATCAGCGAGAGTCTGGAGGTGTGCATATATCGACATCTTTATTAGGGCTGTCAATTAAATCGCAGTTAACTTCTGCGATTAATTTTTTTTTTAACGCACGTTAACCACAATCCTGTTTTTTTTTTTATTTATTTTTTTTTAATTCAGTCGTTGCCAATTATTTTTTATTATTTTCTCCCAATTTAGAATGGCCAATTATTTTTTTAAGCTCAGCTCACCGCTACCACTCTTGCGCTGACTCGGGAGGGCGAAGACGAGCACACACTGTCCTCCGAAGCGTGTACAGTCAGCCGACCACTTTTTTTTCACACTGCGGACTCACCATGCAGCCACCCAAGAGCTACAGCGTCGGAGGACAACGCAGCTCTCGGGCAGTTTACAGGCAAGCCCGCAGGCACCTGGCCAGACTACAGGGGTCGCTGGTGCGTGGTGAGCCGAGGACACCATGGCTGACCTAACCCTCCCTCCCCCCGGGCGATGCTCGGCCAACTGTGCGCTGCCTCCTGGGAGCTCCCATCCATTAGTCACGGAACCTCATTATGTAGCAAAGCTTTCAAATGGAAGGACTTGTGAATGGGATGTTTATTTTTTAAAGCCTTTCTGACGATTCATTGGATTACTTTTATCTACTGCCAAAGTGAGTTCCAGTATCACAGACGTGCATCTAGTCTGCTGTACCATTGTGTGCTAAACATGCTTTCACTTCTCAAAATATACTTTCTAGTAGTTTTTTCTGCTACAGACAACAAGAATACAACAAATGGAACACGCCAGTTTCGACAGAGTACTCTTTTACAACTTTAGGATCGCTGCAAACCCATGAATCAAGGTATGTACGATACTATAACCAGTACTGTTGCAAAGTGGATAGCTACCGACTGCAGACCCGTTAACATTGTGGATTTGTTTTATTTCAATAACCACGTTTAATTTTAAACAATATTATTTACAATTATGGAGGATATAACTGTTAAGTGAATGTTTTGTTTTATTTAGGCAATTTTAAGTTATTAATAAAAGAGAATTTAAAATTATTATTATTAATATTCTTATTATTTAAACGGCAATGAAAAACATCAGTTTATGAGTAAAGGGAACTGTAGAGGAAACTGATAATTGTAAATGCAGGTGAGTAATAAACTGACTCCATTGTGATTTAGCAGTTGGTTCAAACAATTTAACATCAATACTGGATTTTAAATAAATATAACTACAAAGAAAACCCAGAAATAGGAAAACAGGGTTTTTATGCTAGATTGCTTTTTGGATAATTATAATAATAATAATAATAATAATAATAATAATAATAATAATAATAATAATAATAATAATAATAATAATAATAGCAGCATTGGTAATAAAACAAACTTAAATGAGATGGATGCCGTAATTGTATCAATTAAATATGCGATTAAAACGTTAGGTTATTATCATAACCCTGGTTCCCTGAAAAAGGAATGTTAACCATTACAAAATGGGTGTTTCCCTTTAAGACACCCAAACCTGAAATTTTATACCAAAGACTTCTAGTCAGAGTAGGGTGACGCAGCTGCTGCTCCTCCCCCGAAAGCATAAAGGAGCTGGGCACACTGACAACGATGTCATTTTCCTTCCAGAATAGTGAGCATGAACGCCGTGACCCCGAAGTTAATGGTTAATATTTATACTTCAGGGAACCTGGGTTATGATAATAACCCAACATTCCCTTTCAGGTAGGGAATATTAACCATTACAAAATGGGTGAGTGTACCCAAGGACATGGTAGTATATCACTGAGCTATAAAGCTAAGCCAAAACCGCCTTGTGCGTGTTAATCAGACTCCAGAAATAGCTGGAAGAAACACAGGATGAAAACTAACCTAATGTTCTGTTGTGAGGGTGGACCGGGAAACCGCCCTCAGCACTCTAGTGGTGAAACCAGGGTTATGTGGATCTATGACATTCAGTCAGTAGAACCTAGTAAAATTATGGTGGGAATCCCACACCGCTGCACTGCATATGTCCTGGACAGAAGCACCCTGGAACAAAGCCCATGAAGTCGCCTGACCCCTGGTGGAATAGCCGGTGAGCTTCTTTGGCGGAGGCATATTGACCAGTTCATAAGCCGTCTTAACTGTGCTTGCTGCACCACGTTTTGAGCAAATTATAGATCTTAAAAATAGCATAATTCATACTGTGGTATATATTGTGCAAGTTTAGGGTTCTTTTAAAGTTTTTAAAAGTCTTTTTTCATCTTTTTGGTGCAATAAAATATGAAATGCGAAAGTTCAAATCATTGTGTGAAAGGAAGTGTTTGAAAGTGCCCGGATACACAATCATTAGACAACAGAAGCACATCGGCTCGGTGTGCAGTACGTGGGTCTTGTGCAGGGCTAGTTATTTTAAAATTATATATATATATGTATATATATTTAAAAAAAAAAAAAAAGTTCCCCCTTCATCAGGGCCCACCTTCGGGGCGTTGGGTCCTGGGGAAATTTCCCCGTCCTCCCCGCCCTCTCGGGGGGCCTATTCATCAGTACATTAAGCACTACATTCAACCTCCAACGAAGAACGATAGGTTGCGGATGCACCCCCGGTTCCCTGAAAGAGAAAATAACCATCAAGGTATGGGATATTGCCGTCAGGCAGTAGGGATTGGCTGAGCTTTATAGCAAAGCTGCCGATAGGCCTCCGCGCGAGCTGCCGTGTAAGCCCGCCCCCATGGGAGCTTACTACACGCAACGCGCGGAGAGTCACTTCCTCTTTTGCTCTTCAGGCTGTGAAGGCTTCCGGAGCGACCTCGCGGCTTGATGGTTATTTTCTCTTTCAGGGAACCGGGGTTGCATCCGCAACCTATCGTTCCCTTTCAAGTCGAAAATAACCATACTGGTATGGGAACAGTGTACCCAAGCCGTCGCGAGGGAGGATTCTCGGCAGTAGGACAGACTTACGTCATAACGCAACTGCGTAGGCAGTACATCTACGCATATGCGGAGCTGCGCCTCAGCGTCTATGCTCGCAATGTCACCTGTCCTAAGGTGGAATAGTCACACCATCTTATCAACCACTCTATATGTCCGCATCCTGAGGCATCATAGAGTGTAGCACAGATGCTCCAAATAGTGGAGCAGAGGATTCCAGTACATTCAACCGGTAGAACCTTGTAAAAGTATGCGGTGTAACCCAACTGGCTGCAGCGCAATTGTCAGACACCGGCACCCCTCTAAAGAGGGCCCAGGATGTTGCCATACCCCTAGTGGAATGTGCCTTCAACTGCCCTGGTGGCGGAAGGCCCATAGAATCATATGCTAACTTAATAGCATCCACTATCCAAGGGAAAAGGCGTTGCTTAGACAACGGCTGACCCAAAGTCTCAGCGACCTGATCCGAGTGCTGGGAGGCTACCTCAGCCTCTATACTGTCCCCTTCCAGGATGTCAGATGCATCTCTGGAAATGGCATCGATATCCCAGTCCTTTTGAGGTTGCAGTGGAAGGGAAACGGCCAATGGAGGTTGTAGAGGAGCCACTGGCTGGTTGGCGACAGGCCCAGTGAGTTGTTCTGGGGCTCGAGGCACTGCATTAGCTAGGGACATGAGAAGAGACTGCTGTCCCATCATCACCTCCATGAACTGAGACATCTTGGAGGTTAGCTCTACCACCCCCGACCTGTCTCTGCATCGGCTGTCGCGACGAGGGGAACGAGAGCGTCCTCTACGTCGAGGCGATCTGGAGGGCGACCTAGCCTCCCGACGAGGGCATACCCTAGAAGGGGAGGGGCTGCGAGCCCTAGCGCGTCTGGTGGGGGACCTCTGACCAGCTGTAATCTGGCAAAAAGCCCTATCCGCCAGCGCGGATGCGGCGTGTTCTGGCCCAAGACATGCCACGCACTCATCGTGTGGGTCACTGGCAGGCAGCTTAGCCTGACAAGACATGCAACGATGGAAGCCCGACATCTCCGTCGAGCACGGCACAGCAAACATCGAAGGTGCGTCGAGCACCGAGCGTCGAGAGCCAAAGCGCCGAGCGTCAGAACGCCGACGCGTCGAGTGTGTAGCGTCAAGGCGCCGAGCGTCTAGCGTCAGAACGCCGACGCGTTGAGCGTGTGGCGTCGAAGCGCCGAGTCCCAAGCGCGGAAGCGCTGCACCAAACGCCGAAGCGCTGCACCAAGCGCCTTAGCGCTGACACCACGCAGAGTGAGTACTGAGCGTCGAGACGCTAGCACGAGACGCCTAAGCGTCAGCTGACCCGCAGAGCGGAGACGCTAGTGCTGGTACAGTGTCTTATTTGGTGAAATACTTACCTTGGTGCTTAAGGGAGTATTGTGCTTTGTGGTCGTCTTTTTTTTGGGACGCTGCAGCAAGTGCTTAGTGTACTGTATGAATGACTGTAGGGCAAACCGTACAGCTACCACGCGGTGGGGAACACACAGCAGTGGAAGAATTATAGAGGGCTGCAGAGCAGACTCCACATACACACGCGGTCTAGCCAGGCAAGACCGAGGCTGCAATACACGTGTGGCCAAGGCCAACGACGCACGTCCAAATAAAATATATATATCTAACAAATATATAATATATATACAAAACCCAAAAAACACACAATTAAATATTAGAATAATATTACTAATAAAGAAAAGACGAAGACCACGAGGTTAAACAAAAACGCGATGCCAAAGCAAAGAGTGAAAGGATATATAAAGTAATATATAAAATATATATACACAATTATATAACCAAATTTACCAACAATAAATGCAACTGAAATAAACTGGGAGAAGGGGCAAAAACCAGCTTCTCAAGCCTAAGCTCAATGAGTACAGACAGTTACAAGCTCTAGTACCTACCGCTACCGATGCTGAAGACAAAAGAGGAAGTGACTCTCCGCGCGTTGCGTGTAGTAAGCTCCCAGGGGGGGCGGGCTTACACGGCAGCTCGCGCGGAGGCCTATCGGCAGCTTTGCTATAAAGCTCAGCCAATCCCTACTGCCTGACAGCAATATCCCATACCTTGATGGTTATTTTCGACTTGAAAGGGAACTACATGTTTCACCGGTGGCCTAAGCCGCCGGGTACCTTTCAAAAATTGCCCCGCCAGGAAATGCGCTTCTGGGGAAACGTCTATTTTTACCGAGATGTCACATCACTCTGCTATGATGAGACGTCTTTGGTATAAAGATTCAGGTTCGGGTGTCTTAAAGGGAAACTTCCATTTTGTAATGGTTAATATTCCCTACTTGAAGGGAACCAAGATTAACTGAGATACATTTTTTGAATCTTAAAATTAATCTTGATTCATTTTTTTAATCGCTTGACAGCTATAATCTTTATATACTGTGTTTGTAATTTATAGTTATAAAGAACATACATAAAAACAAATTACACTCTTTTGATATTTTAGAGAAGTATGTTGTGAAATTCCTAATAATGCACTTTTAAGTTGTAGGAAAGCACTGATATAGCTCTGTGCCCTTTTTCAGATTTTATTATATTGGCGGGAGATAATGAAGTGCATTTCTGTCTCAGTAAGATGATGAATTGAACAGTGTATGGATAAGGTGGAAGGTTTATATCTTCTGTTTAAAAGTCACAGCTTCAATTATGCACCAAAAATAAAAAAGCTACTTTTCACTTGTCTTTTGTACTTTTAAAGTATATGATGATAAACATTAATTTGCTGCACTGACCACAGATTTAACCTAAAACAGTTTATTTAATGCATTTACATAATTTTTAGGACTGTCAAACCTACAGTAGAAACAACTTTTATTCCTGCAAGACTTGGATAATCCCCTTATAAACACAGTCTTAAAGTCTCTTTATTGTCATCAAAAAAACAAATACATCTCATATTCTTCTCCACTCCATTCTTTTCTGGCACTCTTCATGCTTACATTTCATTATCTGTGTACTTTACTCTGACTATAAAACAGGCAAATCATAGTATAAATCTATGCAATAAAAACACATTCAGAATGTCATCTTACTCTGAAGATGCTTTTTTGTCCTCACAGGATCAGTGCTCAGATGGCAGCAGCTCATAACTGATATGTTTAAATAAAGCCAAATGAGATGCCATGCTGTTAGGATGGTGAAACATAAAAAAATCTACTTTTTGTGCACAGCATATCATTTTGACTAATGAAAAAAAAATGGATAAATAATTCATAACAATTTATTGTATATTTAAAGAATAGACTGCATTCTAATTCCACTGAAACTGCAGAACAGAGAAGACTGGATATAATAAAGTAGGCTGTGAAAACATGACATTTGGAGGCAAATGTCAGTGTCTGCCTTTCGTTCACAAAACACCATAGTGGCACCAAATTCGAGCAATAGAGGATTTCAGCATTTTCTATGAAACAAACAGATTGAAGGACTATAGACTACATTTCATTTTTCTATTCCATGGGTTTATTTGAATGTGTTTTATTCCCTCAGTCCAAAGGAAGATACATTATATTTCCAGTTTTTAACTAAACTAACATTACCATATATTATGTTAGCAATTGCATCATCCACTATTTTTTGGGATAAACCATGGATAGGTCATTGATGCAATCCCAGATATTTCCACAGTGATGCAAACTGCACTAACAAATAAACCAACTGTGGCTTATCCCAGCAGGATATAGATTGATCAAGTCAACCCCTAAGCCATTTAAAATCTGTAAATGAAGACTAATTAATGTATTGGTGTTTCCCACCACTTTGCTCACTTATCATATATTTTAAAAAATACAAAAAATGTGTTGCTTGTAGGCTTTAAATACCTGCAAAAAAAAAAAAAAAAACACATGGAAGTGTCCACTTAAACCTGGCAGCCATAACTGCTTAAGAATATAAACTACTTAATATGTACTGGTGAATATAGAAAGTAAATCTGTCACACTTTCAATTTGTTCCTAATTACCTGCAATACGGTAAAATATAGTTGAGACAACTCTGCAACCAATACAGCCATGTTTTCATTCTGTAGCTGCACAGCTGTGATTTCAAACTCCTTTTTTAGGACTAAACTAACATACTGTACATAACTTATCTTATGTCCTTCATTTTGGTAATGCTAGTAGGGCTGTGTTCAAAGGTTCATTCGCTCGCCAGGAATTCAAAGGTAGTTCTAAACTTTCAAAGGTTCGTCAGGCGGCATTCACGCACTGTATTTTTATTTCGTTTTCTGTTAACAGAAACCGTTTGACAATGTGTGAATACTATAAATCACACATGTCACTCACATGCAAAATTCTGTCTTTTGATTTGTATAATGCATATTACTTCAAACAAAAGTTGTATTAAAATCCACTACCAAATCGTTATACATGTGAATGTTTTATTCCATTTATATGGATTGCCTGTAAGATAACAGGATTGTCAATCAAATATAAAACTAGTAGCTATGGTGGCGTCACCAGTAAAATATGCAAATATGTACCATCTAAGGTTCGAACCTTCGCTCGGTAATGTGTTCCGAACCTTCGAAGGTCAAAAATGTACCCTTTGTTACAGCCCTAAATGGTAGTATTCATTATATTAAAGATATCCATTTCTTTTTTGTAAGGAAAGCTAGGAAATACCTGTTTTTTTTGTAGTACAGGACTATCTAAAAAAAAAAAAAAAAAAAAAAAAAGAAAAAATATAGTTTGCTATGAAAAGAGTACTCCATGTGCTAATCCCCACACAATTACTACGGCTTCTTACTTCTTTTCGTAAATTCAGTATTGGACAGCTGGGGGTTTTTCCTAGAGCATTTCCCACCAAATTACAAGCAGTTTCAATGCTGCACATGATTGAAAACTTTTCTTTATAAAACCTGATTAGAGAAACCACAGCAGTGCTAACCTATGGTTACCTCAGTTACAGCTGTGCAGACGTCCCCTGAGGAATACATTCTATGTCTAATTGGTTTGCTTTCTCTTCCCACCTCCTCATTTTCATTTATGTCCAAACTGATAATGTATTCATAAAATTTCACACCCTGACCTAACCGGTAGGTTACATTACTTGGTAATGTCATCACTGATCCAGTTTTGCACTTTTACATAGAGTATTATGATTTACTTCTTCAGGTATTGGAGGAGTGAAAATGTTGAGGCACAGGATTAATGATTTCTTAATAGTGGACATGTAAAGGTTGGCTTATGAAAAAAAGCAGAGATTTCTATATATTTTAGTTTAAAAAACAAACAAACAAAAAAATAAAAAACACCAAAGTGTATTGCTTCACAGAATCTAAAGTAAACAAAGCCCTCGTTCTCAAGTGAAGTCATAAGTTCAAGAGGGTAGGAATGGTGGTATCTAAAAATATAAGCTTAGCAATAATGCAAAGTTAGACAAGTGGTGCATGGAAATATGACATCATTGCTTATGTATGTAGGCTTGAATCCCAGAGGAATGTTGTATGTCTGTTTTGGCAAGCACTACAGCTACATATTATTAGCACATTCTCAATTCCAAAAACATGCCAAGGAAACCTTGGATGACCCTGTGAGTTTCTAAACTAGTCAGCAGGCAGGAGAACCTGCTAAATGAGCAGTTTTGTTACAGGGAGTGCACACAATTGTTTTAGTATCTCAGCAAATATTGAAGCTTGTGCTTCAGCTCAGCTTATTTTAAAAAGCACAGACCAAGCATGGACGCTTGGATCTTGTATTAGCCACAACTGCATGTTTTAAGGTTTTTAGCTCAACAATTCTGTCTGCTAACCATAGCACAACATAAATATAACAGCTATGCTGTACTATGCATACTACATTTGGTTAATATGCAAAATTGAATTTAACAGCCTGCTTAAATGCCACATCCATGATAGGCATTTTTTATTGGCTGCTATTTGTGCAACTGCTACAAAGTTAGCTCTTTTCACACTACAGTTTGACACTGCTGCATGCCAAACCAAAAAACTCCAGCCAATGTATTCACCCATTATTACTACTATTACTATCTACCATTACAGTATCTACATACTGTACTGTAATATAGCTTCTAATGGCTATTTGCTGATGTGCAGCTGTGGGGGTAGTCTCTTTGTTTCTACAGAATGTGTTTCAACAACTTAAATCCATTACTGCTCAAATATATAGAAGCTATTGATGCACTTCAATAGGAATGAGACATGTTCTAAGAATGAATTTCAGAGCAGAATGTGTTTCAACAACTTAAATCCATTACTGCTCAAATATATAGAAGTTATTGATGCACTTCAATAGGAATGAGACATGTTCTAAGGATGAATTTCAGAGCAGATGAAGAAATAAGGTATATGGGGCAAAGCAACATAGATCTTTTTTTTTTTTTTTTTTTTGCCCAGCGATGACTTCATGAGAAGCAGTTTCATTCCCTTATAAACCATTATGCTTCATAAGTTTTCCCAAGAAAACCTTACATTTTATTATTATAACAAAAAACACATATTCAATTGTATCATCTTCCAGCAGGGAAAGAAAAAAGAACCCCCCAAAACATGAATTGATTTATCAGTGTGACATTGTGAAAGTAGTGTTTTTGCTGAAGGTATGGGGAAGGCTTAAAAAAAATTACTTGTATTGGTCCTGGTATATAGGGTTCATGCTAAACTCATCATTATCCTCCATTCACCATGTTTACTGTTGCCAACAAACTTATTTAGGGTGAAAGACTAGATGAAAAGCACTCTTGCCAGGCTACAAAACAGGGTCTCAATCTTTGTGAGCCTTGGTGATTCTGCTTGGCAATAATGAATGATATTTTGGGTGCATAACATCCCTTCAGAATTGTCATTTCTCTGGAACATCCAACATACTTTCTGAAACATCAATTCCAGATGTCTCCTGCCACAGAAATGTCTGATCAGGTGATGTGAAGCTGCAAAGTTGCAGGACAAGCCTCATACATTCACAGTCTACAGTAGTTTGCAAGAAAAAAAAAATGTGTTTGCCCACCTCTAGGCCAGTTGGCGAAGCCCTTTGTTTCAAGATATTTAACGTTTCCCTTTCTATTTTGAAATCTTTAGTTCACTCCCCTAGCAATACTAATTTTACAAATAAACTCTAAATAAATAGATCATCATGCAAATATATCACAATTTTGTCAAAATATGCAGACAGGTGCAGCATATTGTTCAACTGAGCTAGAAAGCCATTGGAATTCATTGAGATTTAAGGTGAAAGCATCAAGCATTACAACCAAATATTTCAGTTTTAATTTAACACAACCAAGAAGCCAGTATCTAAAAAGTGTTTGGTCTCCATTATCTGAAAAACAAAATATGCAAGATGGTCTATTTTTATTAGATGATGCATAATTAAAACCTGACTGTGAGAATCTTACAATGCATTATTCTTTCAAATTTGAAACCGAGATTGCAAAGCTTTTCATCTCCATTTTCTGGAAACCAAAAAAATGTATATTAGATCAGAGGTATTTATATAACCCTGCACATATTAAGTTTGAATGTCAATTGGTTCTGAGATATGTGGTGGGGAAAGGGCTGTGACAATGAGCCAGGGGGGAATTTAACCAGGACCTTAATTGGGATTTATCCATGATACCGGGGTTAACACCCCTGCACCTCTTCAAAAGATGTCAATGGGATCATTGAATTCAGAATATACAGGGACATTGTGGACCATATACTTGTGGGTAGAAGGGTATTGCATGAGGTCCTGAAGGGGTTAACAGTCACTCCTCTTCTGTCTCATTAAAATAAAAAAATAATATTTGCGCAGCAGGTGACAATAAATGACCAGAATCCAGGATCACATTTCACTCCGGAATATATAATGGAATGGCAGGCAGGCATGAATCACACCATTCAATTAGCTCAGTGTCTTCCAGCTGCACACCCAAAACAGGAACAGACATTAACACCTTCAGGGCCCGTTGCACTGTGTTCAAGGAATGCGGCCACCTACGGAACAATCCAACCATATGGAAACATGCAGACAGAACTCAGCAGTCAGGCAGGTTAGAACAGTGTGCAGCCAAAATGTACACAAAACATTCTCCGAGGCTGAAGAGATGTTTAATCTGAGTGCCTTTAATCAGCTGAGAGGGCTTTAAGGAAAGGGGTAATTTAAGAACATTTACTTTGTGTTTAACTTAATATATATATATATATATATATATATATATATATATATATATATATATATATATATATATACACTGTATATCCTTGAGAGCAATATGTAAATCTAAGCCTTTCAAGTTTCCTACAAAGTGAAAGTATGAATGTGAAGATTAAAGTGTCTGGGATAAATGAAGCCATTTGGACTCTTTCCTGTACTTGCAAGTGCTTCTGCAGCCATGCACTTACCGATACACATCATGACTTCCTGTGACGAGCGTTTCACATCACCAAAAAAATAAAATATAAGATTTGAACTTTAAGGGGTTTTAGTGTTTTACCATATTTGTAACCCAAATCTTTTAACCACTTTTAAATTATTGCCTACTGGGATGTAGATTTCAATAGGTTTAACAGGTACATTCAGTTTAAAAATGTTGGAGAAATAAACAAACTGGTAGTAATTAGGGGAAGCTTGTACATTCATCAAACGTTGGGGCTAGGAGTTATTAAGCACGGTACTAAGCACCAGTAAAAAGGAGCAGCTGTGTGAAGTCTGGCCCTCTGAGTCACTGGATTCCATGGGTATTGTGATAAATGAGCAATAAATGATTACTAAGGTTTGTTTGAAGGAGACGTCTGTTCAGAAACCAAATGTGGAGAGAATCTGGCCCTACCCATCCAAAAAGGTTTTGTTAGAAAGCTTCTGGCCCCTTTATGCAAGCAAAACTCTGAAAGCCTGCCACAAAGCCTTTATTTCAATGTGTGTTGCTGGATTCTCATCCATTACCACATGTTTCATAACTGGTTCAGATTTTTATATAGATTTTATATACTATATATTTTTTCAGATTTTCTGTTATGTGGAATATAATAAACAAGAAGCAAAACAGTTTTTCCCCCCTTCATTTTACAATGCCATTTCCACGTTTGTTTTATTTGAAGTGTTTAAAGTTAAATTTCAGTTTTCATTTGCTTGTTCAGCTACAAAAAGGCACAAGTAAACCTCATGTTATTACTTTATGAAAATGTGTCTATGGCCACTGTTTACTGTGGAGAAATGGCAATGGCAAGGAATGAAAAAAAAAAAGGAAAAAATATATAAAATGCGGTGTCAACTTTATGTACTACTTATTTCGGGATTGGCATCCTTTGTTATGTAGTTGATTCACTGGGGTAAAGTAAGTACAATGTGTTCTTTACTCCTGGGATCTTTTTCTACTTTAATGTGTTGCACATTGTAAGGTCTTGCTGTAAAATATAGGCACACACACAGGGGCCACGCCCCCCTGCTGCTATGCTGTCTCTGCCTGCGTTCTGAGCAATATAATGACTTATTACTTTTTGAAAATAAACTAATATTCAAACGAATATTTAAATTATATAAAATCTGGCACGTGATTGGTTAAAACCTCACCACATGACCAAAAATAGATATAACTACTGCCCAGTGACGCTGTTTTCGGTCAATAGTTTTTTTTCTCCCTCCCTCAAATTACGTTATCACACTGAGCGTCCTCCTCTCCACACACAACAAAGCAAAATGCCGGACAAACCCACATCTGGACATCGATTTTGTGACCTAACAGAAAATGAATTCCAAAATACTACAAAACAAAGATGCTGCAAACACTAAAATCATCATAAAAACTTTGCTTTCACTGTTTTCTGACTTCCTAAAATCCAACTCGACGATGTAAAAACACAACACAATGCGAAAGTCCGACTTTAAAACTAAAGCTTTATTAATTATTGTACTAATTGACTGATTGATAAAACAAATATAAAACACATATAAACTGCAGACCTCGGCTCACAGTGGGAAACTAAAGGCCCCTCCTGAAGAACTATAGTTCTCTCCATAATGCCTGCGGCTTCATGCATTATAGTCTCCTGTCGGTAACTATAGTTCTTCCCGAAGGGCCTTTAGCTTCCCACTATAAGCCTCCGCTCCAATCTATACCTGTGATTTCATCGGGCAGCGAGTGCCCGTCCGCAAAGATTTTTTTGCGATACGACTTCCTCCATTCAGATGAGGCAATCTGTGTGTTCTAAGCTTTATTCTACTGGCCACAGTATTACAACCAACCCCCGTAAACTAAGAGTGCATATGCACCAGCATTTCTGAAGTTCACATTCAAGATAAAAAACACACCAACTGCACTAGATGAAATTATGAACACGACTGTGTGGCGGAGTGTCCCACCCTATTATTATTATTTGTGTTATCTTTTGCCACGTCTTTTATTATTATATTTAAAAACCCTGTAAGGATGCATGGCTGATCAGCTACTGAATATTTAACTTGCTGACAGTCATGCATCCTTACCAAACGTGTGCAGACTCTGGCCGAGGGGTAATAAGATAATTAACAACTAGTTAATCCCTCGGCCAGAGTATATAAACCTGCAGCTCTCTGCACTCGGGGTTGAGTGTAGAGAGGAGAGTACGGGGAGCGGAGAGAGAGAGCGCGAGAACATATAAAAAATAACACAAATAATAATAATAGGGGCGGGACACTCCGCCACAGACTGAAAGAAGGAAATTAACCTAAAATTAAATCACAGTTAATAATAAATGGAATTTAAATTGATGTTACAAGTTTAGCAGAAAAAAAAAAAACACACACATTCGTTATACGTAGTCAGGCTAGGAGTGTATGATAAAACTGTTTAAAATGAAGCCATTTATCGTGTTCACCATATAGTGTGCGACAGACAGTCACGGATGGACGGACAGACACGATTAGGCAAAATTGTAAGGGAGAAAGGCTGACATTACATTACCAGTACAGGTATGTTTCAGTCAAAAAGCAACAATTACTGTTTGCAGACAAAATTGCCCTTCCTTTAGGTCATAACTTTTTAATTAAAAAAAAAAAAAGAAATTATGCATAACTGCTCTCACTATAACACAGGTGATTATTAAAAATATAAAAAAATAAATAAAATAAATTGTATAACGGCAACTTACTGCACAAGCAGGTCTTCACGTTTGAGAAGATGAGCTATCAGTAATGTGTGTAGTCTTGGATACGGATGTAACTGCCAACCGAATGCCAATTATGAAGCAGAGATTATATATATATATATATATATATATATATATATATATATATAATCTTTTGGGGATTCCATTTGAATAACAAATTAAGCAGTCTTGTGAGGGACAGTCCATCTACACAGTTTAATGCACCAGGAATCTCACTCCCAAAACAAAATTGCCCGGCATACATGTTGTGAGTAAAAATATGCTTATGGAATGACATTCTCTAATTGTATATTAAAAAAATGAGATGCTTGTTTAGCACAATTTGTTTTGTTTATAGGCAAATTAGTATTTTACACCTTAACAAATTAAAGAAACACAAAATACATTAAAGACAGGGATTATCACATTATAGAAACAGGCAGGCCTTGGGCAGTCATAGAGAGGGACTCGTTACCCGACCAGAAAAAATTCATCTTTGCAATAATACAGAGACATGTCAACTGCAGTTACAAATAAATTGCTCTCTCAGCTATGCTAATATCCTGCATGCTGAATGGAGTAATTACACTCCTCTATGACACACAGTGAAGAATAATTACAAAAACATTCTGTAAAAAACAGGTCCTCTTCCATGATGTATTTTACATTTTTAATGCTTTTCTTTTTCACCCCTCCCTAAATACAAGCCATCAGTAGTCTACGCATGCATTGCCTAACCTACATACTTTCCCAGGCAAGGAGGCCCAATTATTCAAAAACAAAATTTTTCCATGCAAAGCCTTCTTAAGCAATGTGGCGAGGGGAGATGGGGAGGAAGAGAAAAATCACCAACCAACTGCAATTCAGCTAGTTCTGGCTCCGAACATAATTTGCATCAGAGTTGTTCTAACAGCTATCTTCTTTTCTGACTGTCGCATAATCTGCATGGCTTTAAGGGGGCAATATTGTATACGGATGCATATTACACAGCCATGCCTACACCTTCTTTCTTAGTTCAGGATATGATTAATGTGGCCTATCAGTAGCCAGATGGTGTAGAACCAGGCCCATCAATCAAAATGAAAAGACCATTGAACAATCTTCACAATGGTGTGTTCATGATTGGGAAGCTTGGTTCATACACTCCAACCCACGCTGCACAGTTGACGCCGAGATCATGGATGTAGCATCCCTGCAGACCTGCTCAACATGGCCATAATAAATTGCCATTAGTCATGAAGAGCCTTCATATTCTATTAGGCCAATTGGGATAAACTGTTGTGCTTTGAGAGTGTTTTTTATTTCTTAATTTTTCTTTTTTACAGCAGTTACAGGACCGATTAAGGTTTTCAGCTCTTTATAATTTACGTAACATGGCATCTCATTCTTTTTCTAAAGTGGTATACAGCACCACAGAAATGACACAAGGCTATTTTAGTAAATGTTATCTTCCCAAATGAGTTTTTATTTGCTGATCGTGTTACTTCAGTCTCCATGTCAAAAGCTACTTCCATAACTATTGACCCCAAAACATCTGTTGTGACCTTGCATTCGCAAGATTTTGATACAATGAGATAGGATGCCACTCTGTACCTTCCCCAACTCATTAGCATCCCTGGATTGTTCAAATTAATTAAGGTCAGTGCTCCTGGCAAGTTAAATCAAGAAAAACATTTTATTCTTAAAATAAATAAATAAAATAATATATCTTGCAATATATGTGGGTGAAAAAAAGAAAAGGCATTAATGTTGCCTTTTTCCGTGAGATTTTGGCTTCTGTTGCAGTTATGTTTGTTGTAGTAGAATGATGATAATAATAATAATAAAAATAGGAGGTACATTTCCAAGGGAATAATTCCTCTGCTAAATCTTAAAATGGATACATTTACCATATGATATTTGCGATATACATTCACAAGGCAACCCTATTGAAAAGACTTAAATGTAGGTACTAATGTTCTTTGGAGTCAAGCATGTAATTAAACAAAACAACATTCTTGTTTTCATGTTCTATTGAAAAATATATTTAGAATATATGGTAGTCTTGGGAGTGGAATACTACAGAGTAGTAGTCATCCTCATACATTTTTGCTGGTACATGCACAAGTGGAAAAGCCATAAGTACACACACCAGTGCAAAACAATGGGATTACTGCCAAATTTCAACTCCACACCGTGGGCCCTATTTAGCAACATTCGCAAACCCCCAAGGTAATCGCAATACACTTTTGCAAACAGTTAGCACACAAGAATCAGGCGCACGTGTGATTTAGCAACCATGGTAACTCGGTAAGTCAGCGTTAGTGCTCGACATGGGCTGAACTTTAGGGGAGTGTCCTCATTTACATACAATCAACAGCAAACCATCAACAGTGTTAGCGTTTACGTTTCAGTTGACGCATGAAAACCAGGTCTAAACTGTGTGCAAATTACATGGTCCACTATAAATACCAGTGAAACTACCAGGGAAGCAGGTAAAGAAAAGGGAGAGAGAAAAAAAGGTAAAAGATGGGAGTGCGCACCAGATTAATGTTATACTTTGTAATGTGATACTTTGTACTGTGATTGCTAATAAATAATAATAACAATAATAATAATAATAATAATTTCCATGTAGCCAGACAAAGAGAGGAGGAGGAGACATCCCCAAATATTTAGAAGTCATCTGTCTTTTCTGAGCCTGTCTGACACACAATGTATGCAGCAATTTCGCCTCAATAGCGAACCAATCACTGACATCTGCCAACTGCTTCAGGCTGATCTGGAAGGGGACATGCGGAGAGCACACTGTTTGCCTGTAGCACTAAAGTACACGCACCAACACAGAATAGGCACCTCTAAGTAAATCGTAAGGGGACCTATTCTGTCAACGTGCAAGTAGTGTGTGATCTGTGATGCCAACAACTACATCACAAATGTGTATGCAAACTATTCTTGCTCCGCTCATGTCTTGTTTATCCTCGCTAATTCGCAGGTGGCAGCTGCGTTTCAGCGGGATGACAGTCTGAGAGGCTGGTTGATAGGGGCCAACGGGTATCCACTGAAGCGGTCTCTGTAAATCGCCTTGGATAAAGGCGTCTGCTAAATAAACAAATAATAATAAAAATAATAATACTGACACTGCTGCTCAATCTCACGACCCCTGTCGAACAGAGGTATAACTCGACAGAGGTATAACTATTTGCTCGTACTGTAATTGAGCGAACATTTGGAATCCTCAAAATGTGACTCCGATGTTTGGATGTCTCTGGCTTGTGTTTTACACAATATAGCTCACTGTAATGTATGTTGAACTTACAAAGATTACAGGGTTTGAGGGCAGAAGATGCTGAACTTGAAGCCCCAGTTGTTGGATGTTGCAGATGCTGCAAGTACCAAGCAGGTCTTATAGACGGGTTCACATTAAAAAAAAATGCAGACTTAGTTACGTTGTTTAAGACGCAAATGTGTACCGTTTTTTTGTTTTTTTTAACAGGAAAGCATTTATAATAAAGGCAGCGACAGTGCTCACGGTTCGAAGGTGAGCTATACATGCCAAACTTAAGGAAAACTACTGATTCTAGCCGCCCGCCCCACCCCCCCTTCTTTTTTGTTTCAGAATACCTTCCTTTCACTAACGCAAGGGAATGTTGAATCCTTATTGGTTGTAACCTTACTACACCCACTGTGCTTTGATTGGCTGGGCGCATGATTTGCTATTTATAGGACCCTTTATATATATATATATATATATACAAGGATACTATTCATAACTATAAATCAGTAAGTAACCTTGTAAAAGTTGTTGGGCTTGTAATTTCATAAAAGAAAGCTATTTGTGTTTTCTATGTACATTTGTATTCTTAAGAGATAGATAACAAGGCAGTTTAATTTACACGTTGACATCAACCCTGGTTGTTTAAATAAACTCTCTCTCTTTTTTTCTTACTGTACCAGGAGATGTGTATTTAAATTTTAAAATTCAACAGCAAAATACAGAATCATACAAAACATACCATTAAACATCATACAAAACTACATTATTATACATAAGCCTCTTTGCATAAGTCATACCCCCATTTGAAAAATAAATGAAAAAAATGCTTAGAAAATAAAACGTACACAGTAAATTATACAGTAGGCTAAATCCTGAGGCCCAAAACCAGTTTATAAGGTAGCTTTCTTTTTTCAATTCATGGGAAATTAATGTTTACAAAGAATAAATCAGCTGCTACATGCTTAGGGCTAACCTTTATACCATATATTTATGCATTTACATGTTTTTATTCCTCATTTGTAAACCATGAAAAACAAATCCTTTTTAGAGTTATGGTAATTACAGAACGTTAATGTTAAATAAAAAGTGCACAGTACTAGAAACCAAAGGACCTACAAACACTTTTCACAAGTAGAGACTCCCATGCATTTACTAAGTCACTGTACAGTACATCATTTGTAAAGAACATTTGCTAGCATGAATACAGTAGATGCATGCTTTTGCTAAAATAATTTGTTGCTGACAAACAGCAGTTCTAAGCAGAAATGTAACTGAATACAGAAATATTGTTTAAAACAAAATCCCTGTGGAAAAATCTAATGCATGTTCAGTCTCCTGTTGTGTACGCAAACCACTTTTTTGGTGAAAGAAAGCAGTAATGTGAAGGAGAGCAGCCGTGCCACCATATATCAATTCTTAATCCTGCATTTGGAAAAATGATCTCTTCTGGCACAACACATGCAAAAATCCAAAGACAATATCAAATTTAAAACATTGGCTTTCTGTTCCAAGTATATAAATCTATTCATTGTCGAAAAAAAAAGCAATCCAACAATAAAAAGAACACCTTGCGTAATTAAATATGACTGAATTGTATTGCTGCTATAAACCTTTGCAGCTCCCTTCCATCAGCTTTCTTGAAAAAATGAGTTTTAAGTTTTTGGAGAAAGTCCTGAAGAAATAAACATACTGTGAAGGGGTTTTGGATTCAAAGGGGGTTTTAGATTCAGAGGAAGGGACTGCAAATATTTAAACAAGCCCTGTTAGGTCGAGCCATTTGTTAAAATGCCGACGTCTGGATCTCCAAGGGGGTTATTATATGGCTCTATAGTTATATAATCTATGCAGTAAAAGGAGGTGTCAGTTGCTATGAATAACAAATTACCCTGGAAGGTCTCCGATTGCCATGGTGTTATTCTGCCTAATATATCATCAGGGAAGGACCATGTGTAAAACACTGTTTGATGTTACTGCTTCTATCCTCAAAGACCTTAATATGTTTTTCAGTGCATGATGCCAGGACTGTGTTTTTTTATGCCCTGGTGTTGCTCAGCATTGACAATCTGCATTGAAGCATTCAGGACCCCAGCACTGAACAAAGATGACTAGAATGGACTCCAGAGTGGTCAGATAAGGTCAGCTGCATTGCCAGTGTAGTGTGCCAAGCAATCGGTCTTGTAGGACAGCAGCTGAGGAACTACAGTCTAAAACCTTTGCTGTTAAAGCTAATATTTCACAGTCTTGGCAGCTATATGGGGAAGCTTGCTGATAAACAGATGCAAAGTGGACAGGTTTTTAATAGACTTTAATGTAAACCAGTACAATACGATTAATTATCATAAAACAAAAGGTTTAGCCATAAATACTCTTTTCAAGAAAATAAAATGCTTCCATGCCATATATCACTATTGACTTAATTACAGAGCTGTTACATCAACATTATAATGTGCAAATAAGGAGGAGTATGCCTTAAAGTGGGTTAAAAATGTACAAGACTGAGTACAAATATTTAGAAAATACAACAGATATCATAACAGGCATCAACCCAAGATCAATTTGTTTTACCTGCAAATCAACCAACCCTTATTGTTCTTTCCATTTAAAATAATAACTGGGTCGGTAGCATTCACTTTGGCACAATGGTCTACAATTATTTTCAAAAATACTGTAAGTGTCCTATCAATGAGATTTAAAAATTCTGGAGTTTTGTGCATAAAACTAGTTTAGCCTTATGGCTTTCCAGTTTGTGTACATCCCCAAACTTCGTAAGTCAAGGTCACTCATGTGTGCTCAGATATATTCCTGATACAAATTAGCGATATCATGCAAACATGGATTTCATAATGGCCAGACAAACATTGCTGATGACAATACCATTCAGCCTACTGGTATAAAAGGGATTTTTTGTTTTCCCGTAAATATTGTTTTGTTATCCTACTTAAACTTTACAGGATAAGCTTATATGTTCAACATTTTTGAAAATATAAGAGGCATTGTAGCTTTAATCTTTAGTATGAATAAATTCAGGACTTATTTTATAAATCCACTCTTCTGGTGCTTTAGCTAAACTATACATTTTTGAGAAGTCTGCATTACTGTACTAAATGGAGAACAGATTTATACAAACTGGTCTTTCTTATTAAAGACTGCTCTTTAATGGGTTTCTGAATGTTTAAGATAGTGTTTTTTTTCATACATCAAGAGAGTTTCTGAGGCACAACATGCACTAATGGGTGATGATTACCATCTGCATGCATGTATGTATGTATGTGTGTGTATATATATATATATATATATATATATATATATATATATATATATATATATATATATATATATATATAGCAAGCAACAGCTATTCCATTTCTTCTATATTACTATTATTTATTTATTTTATAATCAATCATGTGTATAACCTACTATATCAGAAAATGTATCTAATATTACAAACAAACCAACACATACAAACATATGCCATTTGTAACGGTCAATCAGAATTCTACGGCTAATACACAACATGGAAATCTGAAATACACTCAACAGTGCAAGTCAAACCTTGCATGTGACAAACACACACTTCATATTCTCGTGCTGAAAATCTGCATCAGAGGAGGAAACGAGTGGGTGCTATAGATTGGTCTTCAAAGATTACTTTGAGCTTCAGCCTGACCAAACTGAAACAAATATATCTGCAAAATATAAATTGTGCCTTAGAAGTAACTATTTGTCAGTGCTGAAACAAATATCAGAATATTCGAACTAACGTTTCTTGACCTGTCCAACAAGTTTTTTTTTACACCACTTTACCATCTTGCCAGAAATTGCGAAAGAGTAAAATGACAAGTGGCGCTCCATTTGATGGAAAAAAAAAGGATTTACAAAGCTGCTCTTGACCCTCTATTTAGAAGTCTTAGACCAGATTATTATGCGCATGCATCATGATCTCTTCTCTAAAGCCACTGATGCGGTTTCAGATTTGGGAAGCAAACTGGCACAACCTGCTGGAAATGTCATGTTTAGTGATCAACACTTTTTTTTGTATAATTATATATATATATATATATATATATATATTGTGAAGCCATTTTTGGTTATGTGGAATGTAACAAACGTGAACCAAAATGATGAGTTTTTTTTTTTTTTTCATTGTACAACGCCTTGCCCATGTTTGTTTATTCAAGTCCAATTTCAGTTTTTGTTTGCTTGTTCATCAAAAAAAAAAAAAGGCATAAGTAAACTTCAGAAATGATGTTATTACTTTATGAAAATGTGTCTGTGGCCATTGTTTATTGTGAATAGGGGTTTTAATCTTTACATTTTCTACTGATCGATTTATCATCTGATCTAGGATCTATTACAACCCCTTCGCTGCTAGGGGTTTTTCTTGAATCTGGGACTTGTTTAAAGGTCTAATTTCTCATAAGTCTCTAAAGGAAACATATGAAACCTATATAGGTTTTTTCAGCACAATCTGAAGTTTTCAATGATATAATTTACTTGGGCATATCTACTCCACTGATTGAGTTATTGCAGATTAACATGGTAATTAGTCTTGCATCGCTAATATGATAACTATCTATGGAGAAGTACAACAAAAAGTGGTTTTATGCAGGAGATGCAAGTACATTATACCAGTTTAAGTTGCAAACAGTGAGAGAAGTTCTACCTGGTTCAGGAGAGTGAGTTTTTCATTTCCACTTGTTGACTAGTGCGAGAAGAAGGATGCAGGAAAGAAATTTGCAATGCAGCCTCTGGACTTATGGTTATGTGACTAAAAAGGGGTCTAAACAAATACATACATATTGAACTGGACACTTCTCTTTTTAGTTATTTCAACCACAACCTTATACTCAGATACAGTACAAAGAATTAATGACCAATTACTATTCTACTGTAGGCTTGCATAGCACACTTAAAATGAGACATGTGCGCTTGTTATCCATTTTTTTTTTACATCAATGTCAAGCACAAAAGCAGTTGTGGCAATACATATTTGGGGTTTCTACCATTGCCCAGCAGTGCTACGATTGTATATCAAGATAATTCTACAATTTCAATTTAGGTTTTGGGAAATACAAATAACACTACTGAATATTTGCGTCAACTAACATGTATTTATGTATTTATATTACTCTCCTTGTTTGGGTGATTTATGTTGCAATTACCCAAATACTGTGTTTTTAGTTTTATTAGATTGACAGAGTTCAGGAACTTTTCTTCAGTTATACTTGTCTTCCATAGATACATGTAACTTATCCATAGTATCTTTATATTAGTATGTTCCAGCACCACCTAGAGCACTACTGTATGTGTAAACTTGAGACAGAGGCAGATCACTAGACAGCACTTCTTACGTCTGTCTCTTTTGCCTCTTTTCCACTGTACAACCGAGCCATGCTGGGGTCGTACTGAGTCCTCACGGTGCGGTTAAGGAGAGCTTGGGTTGTTTTCCACAGCAGAACCAAGCCGTGCTACTGACATCACACGCAACGAAAGACAGTTGTTATTAATTATTGTTATTAATTAACTCAGTTTGCCAAAAGATGCACAAACAAATGGTGCTCAAAAATTTATAGACCAACGGTATAGTTGTATCTTGCTATAGTTCATTCAGGAATTTATTTATAAGCCACGCATTTTACTGATTATAGCGACTTAATAAAGTTAAGGGGAAAAAAGAAGGTTTTAAAAAATATTATTTGCCAAAGATATCCAGTTTAAGAACAGTTGTTGTTTCTAGAGTTGTTTTTTGCAAGAAGCTGCACGAGCGCAACATGAGCGCTAGTTGTATGTATGGTACAGCTGTATTTTGTTTTAATATATTTTTTTAAATTGTTTCATTTTCCACATTATGATCCTTGACCTTTATTAATATAATAAAGGTCAAGGATCAGAAATTTGGTATAACACTGTTTTGAGTGTGCGAGTTAGGTGTACCATACCCATGGTTTATGCCCATTTGCTTCAAATCGTCAGAAATTCGGGCATAAACGTTCTCATTTCTGACTCCAGCTCTTCCTGAACACATATGCCCACACAGAAACTAGAGCCTGCACTTCCTCAGTGTCCCAAGGCTGTACTGTTCTCTCATCACACTCGCTGCCCGGCATGTTGTTTGTCTTTGTGGAGTGTACTGACTGACGCAATGGAATGATGAAAATCCTTAACCCCGCCCCTGGCTCGGCTCGGCTCGGCTCACAGCTGGATTCAGATGTCTTGTGAGGCCAGAGTTCCAAGGTTTGGTTCTCACTTGGCTCGACAAATAGCCAGTGGAGAACCACCCGTACTGGACTAAATAGTAGATATCTAGGTAATTGTGGCTGGGGGGGGGGGGGAACTCCTCCAAGTGCATGTAATTACCATAGAAGCTGAGGATATTGGGATCCTTGTGTGTCTGAGATACAGAAACACTGAAAGAATTATTGAGACATCTAAGCTCTTCGGCTTGATAATCTTCAACCTTCAATAAATGCTGTTTCCCATATGGCACTAAAACAGTAATGTCTACTTAAGAAAACATATATCTATTAGTTGTCACAGAGCAATATACAGTAAAGCTTTACATATATTCTTATTGCCATCGTTTTTATCTGACTGTCTTAATAAAAGATTAAAAACTAAAATCTCCAAGATTTTCCTAATTTCTAAAAACATGAGTTACCAGCTAAAGGCTAGACAAACCATACAGTAGGAAAGTGTGCATTAGAAACATTGTCTAAAGAAAACATTGCAATTGCTATAATACTAGAATTCTAATGTAAAATGCCCTATTTATTTTTTTATTTCAGTCTGAGCTGCGCCCTGGGCTTCCAAGTAAACTGCATTGCTTTCCACTTCACAGTGCTAAGATTAGAACCGACAATGCCAACAGTTTCATTTATTTATTTTTACTTCAAGGTCTAGTTTTAAAAAAATGTACTGTACCTGGCTGATTAGGAAAAACAAAAAGCAAATTAAATACATCATTATAAAAAGCAGCAGTATACATGTGAATAAAGACACATTAATGCTTAATTATTGTTCCTCGTGCCACATTTTAGACAACATTCATCAAATTGTGGGGTAATTAAATGCCCCCCAGTTTTCTACTTAGCCAAACTAATGTCCCTTAAGTAGTTTAACTGTGGATGTCATAGAGTTGCATGCTAATAAAACACTCAGGTGTCATTAGAAACTGCAGGAGGGATTCCGAGCAGCATTGCCTTGCTAATTTTAATTATTAATGCTAATGAGTGGAAATCTTATTGTGCATCAAATAAGAAGTTTTTTAATATTCTTGAAATCAGTGGTCATAGAGGCTACAAGTCCATTACGTACCATATATGAAGTTCAATCACTTTTCCTGTTTTGTATCTTTATGAAGCAAATACAGAATTCTCAGAGATAAGCAATTAAAAGCGACAGACAGACAGGAGTGATCCCATATATAGTAAAGCACACCCTCACTGGGGATGTTTACACATAACATTTCAGTTTCAGTGGAAATATTTGTAGCAGAAAGTTCAGATGCACAGCTACGGCTAAGTTTTGCATCACCCTATATAATTAACTAATTATGCTTCATAAGGTTGAATGAAACCTGGTGAATAATGTTACGTTAACATAATGAATTACTTATCGCTTTAGTTTTCTATATACTTAACAAAAAAAAAATGCCTAAAATAACCAATTCACCTTTCAGTAAAACATATTTGTTTCAATTGGTTTTTCATCATGTAACCTTAACTCCAATAAGTTTCAAAGGCTTTGCACGCAAGTTGTATGCGTAATCATATGTTACGACCTGCCTTATTGGCACAATTCTCCAATAAGGACCTAGGGATCTCATGTTTAATAACCAAATCAGAACAACTTAAAGGACTAGGCTACTACAAGACTTTTTAATTCACTATAGGAAAGTTAAACACATTTCTTTTGGAGGGGGGGAATAAAAAACAGAAAAAGTCCAAGTTTTAAATCAATGCCTTTTATCAACGTGCATGCTTAAATGGGAAAGGATATTAAAAGTAAGGGTGCAACTTTATGTCTCTCTCAAACCAAAACTGACATTTTATAAAATTCCAAATCAAAATTATAATGACCAAACACAAAACCAAAACCAAACTATATTGAGTGACCCTTTGATTAATCCTTGGTAAGAAATCAGTCCAAGCTTAATCATTTCAATCTGTACTTCATAAAGCCAGTATAACTGTACCGTCTTGCACCTCTAATTAAAAGTACTAGTTTCTGTGGATATGGTGCATAGTGGGGATACAGTAGTCAGACTGAAGTTTTTATGGACCCTTTCACAGCAACACACGACACTTGCCTGTCCCTGAAAACGGAAGGGCACCAAATTTTAAAAAAACCCGCCACCGTCTGTTTCCCAGTGCTATATATCTTTCTAAATAATGCACAATTGATAAAATATAAAAAAAAAACAACATCAAAAGTATCATGTTGAAAGAATTGTATTAAGAAGCAGTTGGTGTGTCCCCCCACCCCATATTTCTAAATTTGTTACAGAGACCTACAAGGTCAGATTTTGTTTGAGCTGCAGCAATCTTGTGTCTCAGATTACTGGGCTAGGGCTGACACTGGGTGTTCGCACAGTAGGTGATGAAGCAGGCCTTCTTAGTCTGACGGTGGAAATCTACACAACCTTACTGTCTTAGCTCAAAAATCGTTAAATGCACTCTTGGTTTTCTGCAGGTTTAAATCTGTCACTCTCCATAATAACTTTTTAAAGATCTTCATTCCATTTTTTATAGTCTATTTACTATGAAATTAAAGAAGAGAAAGGTTATGGGACAGCTCACAGGAAGGAAAATTTACTTTTATTGAATGGAAACAGAGTAGTAAGTGGTTAATGTTGAATTTTAATGATGTAATTAAAATAAGCTATGGGGCTTATAGGAGTTCTAGAAGACATTGTTAGTGATCTTCTAATGATTACTATACATGAAACACCATGTCATATTTTAGATTACAGAGGATATATTAGCAGACACCTGCAGTCATTTACCCCTCATGTAAATACAGTGTGCCACGTTATTGGATATAGCTAGACTTATCATGTTTAGCTAGACTTTAGACTTCAAAATGACAATACACAAAGACACAAAGATATTGCCAATTGATAACTAACTAAATCAATCAATCATCATGCAGCAAAGTGTTAGAAATACCGTACATATAAGCTACCATAACGAAAGACCCATAGACAAAAAATGGAAGCAGCTACTTGCCAACCCCTTGCCTATACAGGAATGGCTGCAGAGGGAAGGCTGTTGTGATGGATCCCTGCCGAGGGTGGTGAGCACTGCCAAGGCAGCTGCACTACTTCTTTGTTCATACTTCACACTTATTTTATGTTATTTCTTTCTTTCTTTTTTTTTATAAATAAAAAGAGCAGCATAGCAAACAGGACACACAGACACTGAACGTGGTTCTTTCTTACCTTATGATCATAAGGGTTGTATGAATGAAACAACTGGGACAGCTCTTTTGTTCTTTGTTTTTTCTGTGAAAAGAATAAAAAAATAAATAAAAAAACACACATTGTTTGTTTTAATCATTTGGTATCATAAAAAAAAGAAAGCAAACAAAAAAAATGTGTAACCATCTCCAAGGTCATTTGAGAAGAAAATAAAAATGAATATTAAATTGTTAAACATTTGGGGATAAAGCAACCTAATTCACTAGCCTTTCACTTCTGGCGTTCTGGGTTGAAAGTCATAACTGAAAGCATAGTGATCGTGCAAGTAGACACTATCTTAAGTTACTGCTAGAATTCTGCACAATTTGCAGTCTCTGCATGGATGTTAATTTATTATTTCATGTTGTGTTTTCACACTGGACACTGCAATTTCTTACTTGGAGATTTCGTAAAGCCCTTTCTTTTAGATGACTGAATTTCACATGTTTACATATTTTTTTGAATGTAGCAACTTTAATTTTAGAAATTTTTAACCTACAAATGTGTTTTTTCATGATGTCTATGGACTGGACACTGTATGCAGCTTTAAAGTTTAATATTTGTTTTGTGAAAAGTGGACATACTGCAGCAACTTTGAATTGGATTTCACCAGTCAATAAATATGTTAACTGCACTCATTGGTTCTTTAGTATGACTGTGTGCTGTGCCCTACCTTTGAATTTTAAGCATACCTAATTCTAAACGTAATCCATCTACCTAATGTAGAAAATACTCCCTCTGCAATAATGCCTGTAATTTCGCCAATGCCTGAGTCAACGCCCCATCACACTTTTGCCTTGATGACAACTTTACGCCCTCCCTGGGCGTTGACACCGGTGTGTATATGTACAAATTTTCGTTTTGGTCACACTGGAACATAGTGTTTCAGTGCTGTACAGACGTTCTATGTCGTTATCCGTTAGTGCTTCAGCTTTATTTGGATGATTACCTTGTTTTAATTTCCTGTTCCTCTCTAGTTTCTCAGAGACACGAATGTACCTGCTTTACATCATTTTTTTTAAACGTATTCTCATTTTGTTGATCATTAATGAACATTTCTGTACTGTGGGTGTTGTCGAGTGACTGAAAAAACGAGACATTTTGTGTTTGAATTGAAACTGATGTCTCAAGGAGTCGAATGGGTCAAAGTTCAAGTATATTTTCCTCTAGAGGAATTATCACTTTTTGACGTCACTACTGTGGTATTATGCCTTTTTTTTCAAATGGCTCAGGATGCAAATATAGCCTTCATCCATGTGTGTGTGTATATATATATATATATATATATATATATATATATATATATATATATATATACACACACACACACATACACACACACACAACCCTACTATTGTGGGGCTGTCATAATAATTGCACATACAACAATCTACTTATTAAAAAAACGACAGGAATTGTCTCATACCCTGTCACTTACCCTAACCTTAAATCAGAACCCATGTGGTAATAAATCAATTCCTTTGCACTGAAGCAGGACTCCAATATACAAGCTTGGAGATTCTCAGTATTTAAACACTAAGCAAAGCAGATTTATTCATTCAAATTCATTCAAAACCAAAACAGCATTTGCTCCAGTGCAAAGTCTGCACCACTTGAAATAAAACAAAGAATTAGCATACTAATACAAAACATAAGCAAACAAGTCATATTTTCCCCAAAAGAATAAACAGGTAATGCTTAATGACGGTATCTTTCAACTCTCATTCCGGATGACAGTTGCAAAATCTGCACATCATTGTTGTCACCGTCAGCTGCATACATCCCCTCATGCTCAAATTCTTTGCAGTGTTGTTTAATTGTTATATGCGGTTAAGGCATTTTAGAAACAAATATCTCTTCTTTTCCATCACAATTTTAATTCCCAAACAACTCACTCCAAATTATCCATCTGCACAAGTGCTAGTCAGAGCTTCCGTTTCCCTTCAGATCGTGCTTATGGTAACAGCTGAGCCTTGACAACTACCATTGCAAGTATTTATTAGAATAAAAAAATGTAATTCTAGGTTTGCTTTATAATGTTTTTTTTGTTTTATTTCGTTTTATATTTGTATTATCGTTTTAGATGTTGTATTTTGTTTTATTTTGTGCTATTTCATATTTCTGACAGACAGGGTCCAACCCCAATGGAAATTTATAATTTCTAGAAATTCCTTGAAAACAAAGAATTTTAGGAAAAATCTTTTGTAGCAAAAGTTTTGCTTTTGTGGATGAGGATGTGGATTTCAGCAATTTTTTTGCAAAACTCCAAAAATGCTAATTAAAAAAATATTCATACCCTTTGATGCTATGATAGTACTGTCTGCAAGGTGCTAGAAATTTCAATATGTTAATGCAGAACCTAATTCCAAAAAAGTCTAGAACATGCTGGATTGTAGGTGAACATTCTTACAGAGTATAAAAGGGTTAGGCATAGGATAATTGCTGTCATTACCAATAAGTCAATATCAGTGGCGTGCTGTGACCAAATGGACTGGGGTAGCAGAGTCGACAACACCCCGACCCCACCCCCCCACCCTCGATATTGCTTATCAATGTATATTTATAAGCAATATCGTGCAAATCCAGCTATCCTCCTAACTGCAGTGCTAACCAAGGAATATTCATGTTTTGGGGTTGCTCACTAATGATTGGTCAGCTGTCAGAGCTTTGACTTTCCCATTGGTTGCTAAAGCAAGCCCTTCCAGTGAGGCAGAGTATACCCTGAGAGATTTATGGCCCGCCTTTGCTCACTCCTGATTGGTCACCTGTCTAAAAAAAAAAAAAAGACATTCTTCAACTCGCCTATTGGTTAAACTTACTCAAGACCTTCAACTGAAACGGAGAATACCCTCAACTGTTTTTTTGTCTTAGACTTATGCGGGGGAAATGCAGATCTCTTATTGGCTGACCGCATCACTTTCAGGAAACCTCTAAACTCTTAAAAAACCTCTAGTAAACCCTGTAAGTCATCTTAGATAAAGGTGTCACACAAATGAACAAATAATAATTAGAGTAGTATGTTTCACAGTATAAGCAAGCACACTGTATGCAAGTGACTGAGGCAACGTAATGTCATTTGACTGACGGTTTACTTGGCAGAGAATACCTTGAAGGTCCTGGCGGCACGCCACTGTCAATATGGGAAAAAGTAAAAGGCTATCTGAAGACCTTAGGCACAAAATTAATTATTGTCATAAAGCTGGAGAAGGATACAAGATTTCCAAGCATTTGAGTATCCCAATTTCAAATACTGTTTCTATGATCAAGTAGTACACTACTCATGGTACTGTCACAACGCTCCCTTGGTCTGGAAAAAAGGTTCTTTCACCAAGAACAAGTAGAAGAATTGGGAGGAAGGTTAATAACAATCAGAGATTGACTGCCAAAGATATTCAAAGTGAATTGGCTGCAAGTGAGACTGGGGTTTCCATTTCAACCATGGGTCGAGTATTGCATGGTGAAGGTCTCAATGGTCGCAGGCCAAGGAAAGTCACGAGGACAATCGCTTAAAGTTTGTAAAACGGCATTTGAATGATGGATATGAGTAAGGTTTTGTGGAGTGATGAAAAAAATCGAGCTATTTGGTCATGCTGATGGTTGTTACGTTTGGAGAAAGTGGTGAGGCATACAAAGAAAAGAACACCATACCTACTGTCAAGCATGGAGGTGGTAATATCCTTCTATGGGGCTGTTTTTCCTCTAATGGCACAGCAAATTTAGTTCCAATACATGGTAAAATGGATTCCCTAGCATACCAAAAGATATTGGCCAATCATCTGAAACCCATCGCTACAAAACTTAGTTTAAACCACAACTGGATGTTCCAACACGACAACGATCCAAAGCACACGTCAAAATCGACTTCAGAATGGCTAAAGAAGAATAAAATCAAAAGTTCTGGAATGGCCTAGTCAAAGTCCCGATCTAAATCCGATTGAGAATCTTTGGGTATGAGTTGAAGAAGGTCGTGCACAAGAGAAGTCCTCGGAATTTGAATGAATTGGAACAATTTTGCGTTGAAGAATAGTCAAAAATCACTAAAGAATCATGCCAAAAGCTCATTGACAAATATCCTAATAATTTAAAAGAGGTTAGTATTGCTAAATATGCCTCAACTAGCTATTGATTTCATTTTCCTTGGCAGAGTATGGATATTTTTTAATTAGCAATTTTTGAGTTTTACAAAAAGAAGTTGCTGAAATAAATAATTGTAGACATCTATTTCATGTAACTTCTTTTCCTCATCCACAGAAGCAAAACTTTGCTACAAAAGATTTTTCCTATAATTATTTGTTTTCAAGAAATTTCTAGAAATTATAAACTTCCATTGGGGTATGTAAACTTTTGACTTCAACTGTATGTATGTATATCTATATCCTTGGCTACCCTTCTCCCACAATTTGTAAAGAAGTGAAAAGAGGGAGCAACCAATTAAGAGCTATAATATTTTTATTTAAAAGCATTGGCACAAAATATTAGCTTTTAAGACTAAGCTGTCAAACTCAACAAATAAGCACATTACTATTATTTGCACCATAAGCTGTTAGCATAAACATAAGTTCTTTTACTGCACTCCTGTCATTCCCTGCCACTTCATTTTACAAGGCAGAAATGTATTTTGTACAATTTAAAAAGAACAATAAACTGCATTAGTTGCAACCTATTTTAAGGCATAAATGACATGTACAGGTAGGTGTCCTTTTCAGCAAATGGAAACAATGTGTTTATGGACTACAGTATTTATTTTGCATTACAAAGGAGAATTTCTGTATTAATGCCATAATGTCTTCCCCACCAATTATTATTATTTTTTTTTTTTTTGACAGTCAGTACATTTTAGTCAGGGCAGAAGGTCTTTACAGTGGACAGCCACTTTAAAACAGACAGAGAGGTGACATGTATTAGAAGAACTGACCTCTTCAAGTAATAACATAATAATAATACCACATGTTAGGCCTCACCAAATCTCACAATCTAGAAGTATAGCTATGTTGTTAGGTTTGTTTATATGATGGCAAACAAGGCTGGTATATTTCATTAAATGGCCTACAAGTCTTAGCTGACACCACTGCAGATGCTCATTCTTTTGTGATAAAAAGAAGAAAAATAACTTTTGGGTACTAATGCACTTTGTGATATGGCTAGCTTATTTAAATATATACAGGTATCTGAAGAGCAGATTGTAAGGAGTCAGAGTGTCATTCTGCTTTTATTCATCTGGCCGTGAATCTACTGTACAGCTGACGTGGTATGGTTTGGTGTCTGGCATGTTAGCTGCAGTGGCTGCTTCGTTTCCAACTTCACTAAACAGAGTGTTTGTGAGCATTCCAACTTTCCATATACCAAGACTACAAGTTAAAATTGAGAATGAATATGACACATACATTTTTGACGACATCCTGTACTCAGAAGCATTAACTGGAATACATTTACATTTGAAATAAATTATTTGGCATTACATTTCAATTTCATTTTCAGTTTCTACTTTATCTCAAACCCATTTTTTTTTTTTTTTTTTTTTTTATATATATGAACTGCCATATACTGTTCAGTGTTATCAAGTTTATCAGCCATGTCTTGGACACCACCAGAAATTGCTAAGCAAGAAAAGATATTCATTAAAGTTACTGTGAAAGACCATAACCCCTCCTAGCAGATGAATACATTGATTGTTCCTGTCAATGGAAGGGGGGAGGTTGTAGGTACAGGGTCACTATAAAAGCATCAGCCTAACAGAATAGTTTATTTTCCTTCAAACCATATATTGTTGTTCTGGATAATAGTACTGGAAATTTGATTAAAAAAAACAGATGAACTTTTCTGTGACCTTTTGAGACTCGATATGTTGCCCCATTATACCTGAAACTGGGAGATTGCTTTAGCCTGAATAGACCACTGAAAAGCTTGATAAGCCAAATAACTGCTTTTTTTTTATTATGATTATCTGTTTGAGCTCTGTTTCTGTGAACACAGATTTTTAAAGGGCTTTTGAAAGTTATTGCATTTAAATCGATAGCATAAAAGCACATAAAGATATTTTATTCTATTCTTGTTTTAGATTGCTGCGCACACATTTATTAAAACCACTAAAAACTCATTTTCAGAGTTACAGACATGTCAGACTTACAAACAACCTCCATTCCCAAGGTGTTCGTAACTCTGAGGTTCTACTGTATATAAATGTACAAAAAATAAAATTCCTCCACTCCCGTTATTCAATGATGGTCTTACCAGATTATGTAAAAATGTTGACATACTGCAGTGTACGTAGGACATACTGATCCAATTTTTCATGTGATTGATAAATCTAATTTTGTATTTACATCTGTGGTGGGGGGGTGACTATCACAGTCATGTTTGTTGTACATGGTAACATTTTAGCTGTCTTGGGAAGATAAATGACTTGTTGGTATTATTGTTTACTAAAATTCTGATATCACTGCATATTTAGCCAAGTTAGGTGACATTTTAGATTTTCCTGTTCTGCTTTTAAAGCTTATCTCAATTTTGATCTTGATCCATAGTCAAAAGGTCCTGAATGAAAGTTCATACTATCTCTATATTCTCAAAAAAGGTTTGATTTTCCTTGATTTGATAGCTCATTCATAGCTTAAATGATTGGGAACTAAGGGGTCCACGAGTGGCTCATCCAGTTAATGCGCTGCCACTGGGAGCTCAGGATGAGTCATACAACTTGGACGGTGCCAGTTTGCATCAAGGCTGTGCAAAGAGGCCGAACCTTGCTGGGGACTCCAAAGGGGACGTCACATTGGCTCCAATACTCCCGGGGTGGGGAATGGGAAACCAGCAGGGATTGCTTTTCCTCATCGCGCAACAGCAAACCCTACTGGCCAGACATCGAGCATATTCACAGTGGACAAAAAGCCTGCCAACCTCAGCTCTGATTGGGAGCTTGCATCTGTAGCTCGGATGGCACTCAAAACCTACCGCATTTGCTAACTATAGAGTTACTCATAAACAACCCAGGGATAATTGGTTGGAAGTCTTCAGGATGATTAGATCACGAGCCTTACTTAGTACAGAGTGCCAACACAATAAAACCACACACAACAATAGCATGCAAGTTGAGCAAAGTATGTATGCGTGTAGGGACGTCAGGTTGCAGATCGTAAACTTGGGACAGAGTTAACTGAAACCACAACACTTGCTTTACTGAAAACTGGATTTGAAAACAAGGGAAATATAATCCAGCTGTATTTTACCACCTACCTCTGCCAGCTAGACATACATACTGTACTTGCTGTACATACAACTGCCAAGCACTACCAAATACTCAATAGGTGCTGGACATTTTTAATTAGATAATCTTTATGCCAAGTTTATGATGCAAAACCAAAGTCAACGGGAATTATACTGTACTCTGTCAAGTATATAGCTAATCATCAATGCAATTGCATCGCTAGTAGATATTTTAGCTATGCACGCTCATTCTGATCCTGTACCATGAGAAGATAAAAGTTGTCAGGAGGTTGTGATTCGTACCTCTTCTTCTAAAAATGTAATGGGTGCTTACAGACTCAGGCAGGCTTCCTTTTACAGGACACCGCCTCGTCACAGCACATTGTTATATGTAGATGAATTTCATCCAAGTCACAATGTGAACAACATCCTCTCTTCATAATTCTGTATTTTATCATCTTACATACAAGCTAATAAGAATACAAAATAATCTACTAAAACTTAAATAATAATAAAAAAAATACCCACGGATATCAACATTCATTCTATAAATGTTTATTTGTAGATGTTTGCAGTTACCAAGTAAAAATAAGTACCCTGAATCCTGAACAAACACTGCTGATCTGTTTGCTAAGCAATATTTATCTTCAAATTATTATTATTATTTATTTGTTTATTTAGCAGACGCCTTTATCCAAGGCGACTTACAGAGACTAGGGTGTGTGAACTATGCATCAGCTGCAGAGTCACTTACAATTACATCTCACCCTAAAGACGGAGCACAAGGAGGTTAAGTGACTTGCTCAGGGTCACACAATGAGTCAGTGGCTGAGGTGGGATTTGAACCAGGGACCTTCTGGTTACAAGCCTTTTTCTTTAACCATTGGACCACACAGCCACTTCAAATAAAGACTGTCTGGCTACCACTGAAGCCCTTTGATAACAGTGCCTACAGAAACACCCATCTAATTTAGAGAAAGTTTTCAGCAAGAAGGGTTCAAACAACTGGCTTTAAAGAAGGTCTTTTTAAAATAATGACATCCAGATAAAGAGTAGCTAATTTCTTAACTGATGACAACCACATGTTTATTGCATCACCAGGAAACACTATTTATGGACTAAGGATAAGTTGTGTATATAAGATGTTTATTTCACCTTAAGCTAAACCCTTGATGTATTTAAATATATAAGGGGTTATTTACAACCTTTTTTCATACTGGGCCGGTAACACACCCACTTGTCAAGTGCTCCAGTTTGGATTGTTAAGGAGAGTACCAGTTTTAATCCTAAAAAATAAGACCCAAACTGTCTATCCCCGCCTGCCTTGATATACTGGTTCTGATCCAGTCATCTGAGACTGGGAATATATTAATAGGATATGGACTGAATTATCACTGGCATCTGAAGTGTAGCAATCAATATGAATTTACACTTCTGGTGACAGTCTACATTTTTCACTTAGAGTATACAGTGGTAAAATTGGAAAATCAAAAAGTGCTGGATAAGGATTTAATTGTTTTGTTTGCAGTGGGCTGAAAATAGCAAATGGCCTCATTGTTTGTTTGTTGATGTGTGGAGTCCAATATGCTTTTCCACTTATAAACTTCTTAAAATTCTATTAATCCAATTCTGTGTTAGGTTACATGACTACATTTACTTTAAAATGGGTTATAGTCATGCTATTCTAGAACCTACAGCTATGGCCACAAATTTAGCATCACCTAGAACTTAGGATTTAGACATAATAATAAAAAAAATAATAAAAAAAAACATATATGAACATAATTTAGATCTTTTACTTAACATCATGTAATCAAAGAAACTACAAAATGATATTGCAAAGTCTACCAGAAACTATAATAGTAGTACAGTAATTCACGTTAGATTTTGAAATGTCACATTTTAAAAAATGTTGTTAAGTATAATCGAAAACTACAAACCGGTATGCAATTCAATATCTTAACGTAACATTATTCAGCAGGTTTCATTCGACTTTATGAAGCAAAATTAGTTATAGGTGTATGCCAATTATTTCTTAATGTGATACTGCTACAGAAATTCTACTTTAAAATTCCAATCCAACCTAATTACTCAAAGTCATGAGTTTTGTCACTGTCCTTCCGTTTGCACAGGTATAAAATGAACACTACATTTCTGTTGGGGTGTATATCAAAGAGATAATCTGTGCAAGCATCACCTGGCAACAATGACCTAAACTTGGGGTCAAAGTTAAATTTGACCTGAATAGTTTTCATATTACTATCATCCGTGTTATTTCCACTGTGCATTCTCTTTGGCTTCTTTTGTACCCGGAGCAATTTGTTACCCTTGCTCAATTTATCAAGATGCAAATCCAGTGCCATTATTCCAGTTACATGGTCACATATTGGAGTTGTATAAGCAAGAAATTGAAGCGCTCGTGCCCAATTAATACCTTGTTCCTTCAGCAGGTTAAGCCAGCACTACTCTAATGTGCTTACCAACTAGGGACGTTATTAATGTATGACCTTTGTACACCCTTGAATCGCAACTTGCTTTTGATTGCACAAGTTGAATAATGCTCTCATTTCTGACATGGCAGGTGCACAAGCTGCTGAAAATGTGTCCAGTGCACACAACAAACACATTCTTTCCAACTCCATGCAACAGCAAAAGCTCTGTTCCTTTTAATTACAGCATAGTTTGTAGCTGCTTGGCTGCTAGCATGCATTTCTAATCAAATAGTCCTCATACACAGCAACCAATCACAGAAAGGATGGAAAATGTTAGTATTGTTGATTCAGCTTTTTTGTTGTTTTTGGCAAGAACACTGCACAAGTTTCAGACACGACCAAAGTAAAAAAAAAAAAAAAAAAAAACCATAAAAAATAGCAGTGGAAAAATCTTGAGTCCCAATCCGAGCAGATTATTATTATTTTATTATTATTATTGTTATTTTACAGAATGCGTCTGTTAAAATATAGCAGCTGAAACTAATTAGTAAGGTTGCTGTTAGGGCAAACTAACTCTTGAATACCCATTTTCCACATGCCCAAGAGGACACAGTGCTGTACATTTCCACTGGCCTTTTTGGAGGGGCATACTGGAACCAGGATGTGAATGTGTCCCTCTGGTCGACCCATCAATAGTCCCCCCACCCCCCAGAAAGCATGTGCAGCATTAATAACAAGTACTGCTATTATATGACATAATGCACCGTTAACATGGTTCCTGTCAGCATTACCAAGAAAGCGTCTTCACTTCTCAAAGCCAAGTTAACCTGATTAGTATACAGCAGTAACTATAAATGTCCTGCCCTGTGTCACAACAAAGTGGGACATCGGATAAATAGACACATTGGCTTGAGACGCAATCATTTATAAGATGAAAAGAAAAGAGTGAAGGTAAACATTTTTCACAGGGACACTATTGTACTGTACTGTAGTAAACTAACAATGTATAAAAAAATACATGCCCAAATTTTTATTTAATATATAGTGTAGTTAAACATTTTAAAAGGTGAAGATTTGTTTTCCAAAAAACGTTTTATTTATTTATTGTTTTAATTCGGAACAGCAGTTTCCAAGATTCAACCTTACATGGTGTAACCAATCATGTCACTACTCCTACAATAAAAAGTTTATTATCCCAATAATGTACAAGTCATAGGGTCCTTGCATCTCAAACTGGCATGTTAGATTTCAGTTGAAATATTCCCCACGGTTTACAGAGATATGCTATCAAAGAGTAGATTTCATAAATGTAATCAGCCTTAACTTTACATCAAAGGCATTTTTTTTTAAATCCCCATAGAATCATGATACTGCTACATAATAGATTAAAAAACAACCTGTTATCATGTTTCCTACTTGATCATATTCATACTATGAGCTGATTGGAATTGTAAGGTAGAAATTAAGCAGTGAATGAGTGCCTTTTGCCCCACCTTTGACCTCATTTTCTCTTCGCAGGATACATTATGGTCAAGTTGTTTGTGTCAAAGCAAAGCTTCCACAACAAGCAGCAGCAGGTTTTGCTGGAATTGCTAGTAATGATAGCAAATAATGATCAAAGCAGAAACAATAGAGAATCATTCAGAACACATGCAATAGTATTTTTTTCATTAATACCATACTGCATTCATTTTTCAACGAAAATCTGTGACTTGCCAGCAACTGCATTGTCTCCCTGGAGATTGGACTACCCTACAGTATATGTAATTAAAAAAAAAAAAAGTGTCAAATAAAATTATCCATGGAGCAGGTATCTAACTGCTCAGCAAATTAGGTATTAGTAGACCGTGACAAAGCACTGCTGCAGTTCAGATGTATAGTGTAAAACAGGTACAGTCTGAGAAAGAGTGCCGGAAGTTCTGTGGAAGGTGACATTATGATTCCAGAAAGGTTTTTCAGCCTTCACTGATTCAGTACAACTTTACAGCATATACCATAGCAAAACATATCTTTAGGGCTCCGTATTTTTTGAGCAATAAAATATGTTCAAAGGAGTTCTTTTATTTTTCAATGACTGCCCCTTTACAATTTTTTGTTTTTCTTTTTAATTGTTCTGTGCGGTAATAACATTTTACATAAAAGCGTCTATAAAATGAATAGTATATCTGTGCAGTTGGTTTCCGCTGTCTACTAATATCAGCACTCAAGCATGCCCTTAAGCCTTGCTTGCCACAGTTTTTGCTTTTTGTGGAGGGAGTTAATGAAGCTACAGTAGACTGGTCAGCATTTGGTGGTTATTCATTCTGTAGATAGGTAAGAATTGCAACTGTGCCTGAGGCAATAACACTGTTTGCCGTTTACCTCAAAGCTTTGGGAGAAACATTACAAGGTAAACGCGGTAAAACCTTCTACGAGAAAGTTACTGTATGGCTTATTGTGAAATTGGAACTCTTAGTTGGAGATGGACACAAGATATCATTATTTCTTTCCAATTTACACATCCCTACTGTAGCCCTCATCCTCTCCGAATTGTCTTATAGTACAGTCAAAATACATAGATAAGTATTAATGACACAAATTAGCCAATACCTGGAATCCAATTTATTTAATCTTATTTCCATTAGGATAATAGTTGGCAGGGATTTGGTTGCCAGGTACTCTGGAGTTATGATCTGGATAACAGACCTTGTAGTTTTTCAACCCCAACTTCCTCCAAAACAATTTAAACACCTTGCAGATGTGTCATTTTAGATGCCTTCTGACAGCCTATTGACAGTGGCATGTTTTTCTAGTTTTATGTCCAATTCCTTAGTGATCACAAAAACTGCTTTCAAAATAAATTAAACAAGTTTGGTGATGGCAATTGTGAATGTGTAACTTTTTAAAAATGTTGTCAGGTGTAAAAGGGCACAGCCAACATGTCCTGCTGGGAATTATGTCTTATTCAGCTCTGCCCTACATTTCTTTTCAAGGGATCATGTAACACCGGTAGAAAAGCCTTGTAGAAAAGATATGAAGTTTAGAAGGAGTTGACAGCTCTTTGATTAGGTTAGATTATTGGATGGAGTTTGAAAGAAACACATTTGGATGTAGCTTGATGTAAAGGCCAAACAGCAGTGGCATAAAGCATATGGGGTTAATCAGAGAGCAGTAGCTTTGAAGCGTCATATCACCATGGTAACTACAATCAATTGACCTCCATGTTGCAAAACTTAAATGCCCCAGGCACAATCATACCTGGCACAATCTTACCTGACATTTGACCGACATATACTTATGATCAAGCCAAAAAACCCTACAAATCTAAAACAGGGATTTCTAAAAACCATTAAATACTATTTGTGTTTTGGTAAGGACGCTTGAAAACCTTACATACATTCCCCAAGTTCTGACTGTGAGTATCCATATACTCCAGATAGTATCTGCGGGTTTGCAAGTCTTTTGTCTGACTTGTATCCTGATGAGGGCAATGTTGGGCCAAAACGTGTTGGTTTTGGATGTGTGTTTAACCAATAAAGAATTTTGTGGTGTGTCAATTGCAGGGTTTCTCCCCTTTGTTTTGATGTTGCTTTTGGACTTGATGCACCACAGTTGTTTCTTGCGATGTTTTGTAGTATCTATGAATAAGATGGCATATAGTTAATCTATCCTTATTGTTTTTTAATATTGCTATGATCCATTTATATATTACATTTTACTCATGTATTCTACAATCAAATGCAATTATACATACATGTTCTATTTCTTAAATAAAAATATATTAATTGTTTCACCAGCTTCCACTTTTCACATAACAAAATGTATTTCAATTAAACCAACTACATCTGCTATAACACATATGGTAGCTGTTAAAAACAATACTGAGGTTTTAACAATTATTTATAGTAGGTTTCCAGATTACATTCTAACCTTCTGCCACAGGCTTGGTGCAGACCTGTCTAAGGCCAATGAACAGCTGAAACGTTAGGTTATTATCATAACCCTGGTTCCCTGAAACAGAAATGTATCCATTACTGAATGGGTATTTACCTCCTGAAGACCCAAATCGTGAAAATTGTATACCAAAGCTGCTCTTTGAGCCTGTGAAACAGTCGTGATCCCGCCCCCAAGGGATGAAAAGGCTGCTGCAATCATGGACGCAGCGACCTTGAAAGTTAATGGTTACATTTCTGTTTCAGGGAAGCAGGGTTATGATAATAACTTAACGTTCCCTTTCAAGTACGAAAAGTAACGAGACCTGGAAATAGGCTTCTTTGAGGTCCACTGTGGTGAACCAGTCGCCTGGCCTGATGGACTGCAACAGCTGTTGCATTGTCAACATTTTGAACCTCCTTCCACTCAGATACAGGTTGACCTGCCTGACCTGTCAAGGATCGGTCCGTCACCATCTCGTTGGCATTAGGAAGTACCTGGAGTAGAACCCTTCCTTGCAAATAGCCCTTTTTTGGATGTTGTACTCATGCCCTGAAAAGGGGAGGGAGACCGTGCTTGAACTGAAGCGAGTAGCCGGTCTGAACGGTTGTAAGCACCCGCATAAATAGAAAAACTATTACAGCGATTAGTTTAATTATCACATACAAAATGTGTAAAAACACATAAAATGAGAAATAACGATATAAGCAACAATTGTACTTATCTGAACAAGGCTCTCCATCAGGTCAATCTTGAAAGGAAAAATGGCGCTGAGATATGTGAGCACAGTTCTTTTTAAGCTCTCGAGGGCGGTGCCACGACTGCAGGCTCACAGGCTCAAAGAGCAGCTTTGGTATACAATTTTCAGGATTCGGGTCTTTAGGAGGTAAATACCTATTTGGTAAGGGTTACATTTCATACTTGAAAGGGAACTTGCCTTATAGTCAGCACTACAGATAAGGTTTTGGATCATTGAGTAATTGAATGCCCAATTTAGACACTATGTGAGTAAAATGTATTTTGGGCCAGTGAAATGCAACATTACCTTGAAGTCATGAGTACTTTCAATAAATACTGTACACACTTTAATGCAAATTTATGGGATCTGCATTAACTACAGCCTTATATTTTAACTGTAATGTTACTTTACAAAACTGTACAAAAACTTGAGGGCAGATATTCAAAGATCTTGCGAATTTTCTTATCTTTCTCGCAACTCTGCTTGCATTGCAAATGTTTTGAGTAAAACTGCAAGTGAGTGAAATCTAAAAGAGAGTTGGAGAAACTGCAATTATTGCAGCGCTGTGGAAATTAATAAATGAATATGAATTAACACAGGAAATCATCCGCAACGCTCTCTCGAGGTATATAACCATTGCAAGTTTTTGCAAAATGAAGACGCATTATCTGGGCTTGACAAAGCATAGCCCCAGCACCTTTTCAGCTATGAAAGTTAAAAATGTCATTAAATGTTTTGCTCTCAAATGCGCTTTCTTACAATTCTCAACACAGTTTTATCCATCCTGTAAGTTCTTGCGTGCGCTAAACAGAGACATTCCACTGCCAGAGACATTTAATTACTTTACCATTTACGTGCCATAAAGATGACACTGCGTGTGAAAGGAGGACTGCAAGACTATTGTCATTTTTTATACACAAATTAAATAAGCTTACTTGATTTGAAAAATGTCTGAGCGATACAAGTAAATTCCTACACTACTTGGTTTGATTGAATGAGTAGTATACAACAAGCTTCCATATGAAAACTGAACATTAATTTCAATAAACAAGTTTTTAATGAAAACAAATAGTGTAGACTACTTCACTAGAGTGAAAACTGGCTTCAGTTATTTTTAAATACCACTGCTTCCGATTATACTACTGCTTAATAACAGGAACAGGTTTTTATTTGGGGTTAGTGTTGAACTTAAACGCGTTCATGCCTGCCTGTACCCCTACCACCACGCAGGAACATTGCCTGCTAACTTCCCCTATTCAAAAAAAATATAGAAAAACAATAACAGTCTGGTTCTCTTTCCTTTTTTCAATGAAAAGAATGTAATTAATAGAGAATAAAAACAAACCAAGCTAACAACTATCTAGCCTAAACAGAAATGTATGTATGTATTTATTTATTTATTTTATTTTATGTATTTATGATTTATAGCTCCACAAACTGTGGGTTCTGTTGCATTCACAGCGCTGATAATGTTAGATATAGCTAGATATTACTACAGTGCGGACCATGGGAAAAACCAATGTTTGTGTAGGGTGTGTGTTTTTTTTTAAATTTATTTTTTATCAGTGTCGGCCTTCTGGAGTCATCTGAATGCCTTTCCACTTTTTATTTCATTTTAAACTGTTTAAATGCCAAAGAATAACAAAACATAGAATAATAGTGCATATACACAGAGCAAAAAAAGTGGATGGGCAAAATACAGGTCTCCCCCACCCCACCAAAGAGCGGGTGGCACTGCCCACTCTGTCCTACGGGTTACGTGCCTGTGCAGGAAAATTGCTATGCATATTCTTTATGCATTACATTATCATACGTAATTCATATTTGTGTAAAACATCCATTTCACAGCTTATCTGGAGTGCTGCTTACAGTACTTAACCTACAGCAACTCCGGGTTAATATTATGAAACCGATTCATATCAAAAATAACAAACCCTATTGCGGAAAATAGGTTTTCATCAGTGCCCTTTATACAGGCAGTAAAACAAAACCTAACCGGTTTTATTTTTTTTATAAAAATTCCATTATATTAATTTCATAGTTATCGTATTTCTACCAACCTACAGTACAGTTTTACCAGCATTACCCTTTATAAAAAATTGTAATAAGTCTTCTTAGGCGACCTCCACACAATAGGCAAACATTAATACTCTATCAGATGGTAGAGCTTCTGTCACTGTATAAACTTAATATAAATCATGCTTATGATGACAGGAAGAAGATATCTGCAAGGATTGATGCCAGCATATATGTTTGTTAACAAGAATAATTTTGGAGTGTTCCAACACTTTTCTTAACTTTGAGCAGAAATGCCTAGGTAGAAGTGTCAGGTATGTCATCGATCACACTTCAGTCCCTCAAGAAACCTGTTTTTCTCCAAACAAAAATCTTTTCACAGTCTTGGCCCAGCTGGTCTACTAAGCTGTATTTTCTCTTAATTGCTTTGCTTAAATTCAGGTAAGACTGTTTTAACAGAAACCCTTGCAGTAAAGATAACTCCACACAAAACAATCAGTGAACTAATACGATATACTAATGTATATGTATGTCCATTTTGTTTTCTTTCAGTAAGTCACTGAAACTATTCAAATTATATATATATATATATATATATATATATATATATATATATATATATATATATATAGCAATTCTAGCGATATAGTGCTCCTGGTCATGTATCATGAGACATTTCTATCACAATACCATATATAATGCAAAGAAAGCATTACAATGCATTTGTTTATAGTGAGATAACAAACTGAATGTAAAGCTAGCATCACAGGTTGTTGCAACCCTAATGGGAGAGAATATTAACTTGCAGTCTAATTAAAGTTTTTTTTATAAAATTAAAACAAAAAAAGGTTTGCATATTCCATGTAAAATATAATGCTATATCTCCATGTAAAACAAGCTAAAACTGAAAAGAACATGTTTATTATCTACCAGCTAGTAAGAAAATTAGTGCAGGGACCTAATGTATAGAATTAGTTTTCTTCATTTTTTATTTGATAATAAACATGCTCTAAAGATGAACAGTTTTTTTTTAGATGCAATAAAGGCACTTTATAAGTCCAGTGTTTGTAGTTAAGCAATATATGTCATGAAGAGTTAACTACAATATGCACCTGATTTCCACTGAGAATATATATATATTTTTAAATCACCTCTTCTCAGATGGAAAAAAAAATAAAAATAGTAATTTGCAAGCCCTGTTCAGCTTAACATATTTCCTGTCTTTCTGGGGAGCATGCCAATTTAACTTGATACCAATTCACGTTTTGAGAGGGTATTAGCTGATTATATGGTTTTATGTATCAGTGTTGCTGCCACATCATCATCAGACTTAGTTTTACTATAATAGCACATGTAGAAAGAATGAACTTTAGCCACAGGCTGGACAAAAGCATCCAGATACTGATTTGTTAAATGATCTTAAGCCATTTTTAATACTCATTATAAGTCATTATAAATGATTTAGCATGCATAATTTAATGTAGCCTGGAATTGCTGTATACATACAGCAGAATTGTCACTGTTTATAGCAGTAAGAGCTGATTTACTGATATGGACACAACTCCACCTTTTCATTTGCTTAGTGTGGCTTCCTTGCTGCCAAAAAAGCTCCAGCAATAATGTTTCTGTTCAGACAAATCCTTCTCTCCCTTGATCGGGAAAACCCAATTTATGCAATTTATTTACATCTGTTCTGCAGATGGCAAGAATTTTCTACTAAAAAAGCAAAGTACATTTTGTCTTATTATTTTGATATACTATCTGGTGCCTATGGATTATACAAAGCAGTCTTGTATTACAAAGAGGTGCAAGATGCACCCTGTCCGTATCATTTTTAACAGCTTTAACACAAAATCACATGGTCTAATTGCAAGGGATTTATGTAGCCATTCAAGCAAACCAGACTAACCAAAACTTCACCATCTAGACAAAATGCTAAAAAAATCTACTTGCCCCCTCCCTGTCGCAAAGAACACTCACAAAAAAGTAGAATATAACTTGTAGGATTTTGGTTTTGTTTAACAGTGAACACAATCAATTAACAGGGGCGGATCTAGCCATGTAGCTTGACAGGTTCACTAAATTCTTCAAGATTCCCTGTGACCCCACCTCACCTCAACAAATGTACAACATACTTTAAGGAAATGTTCCTTTCAGTGCAGTTTCGAACACATTTGCTAGTAACTTTAAGTAACATACTATACAAATCTTGTTGTCCTGGGCATCGTGCGATACTAATTGCACACCCCTGGTACTGTATACACAGTTATAAATATACAAAAACAAACCAAAATACTTTCACTAAAAAACAAACAAAAACAATTGTTATAAACATGCACCCCCACCACAGCTGTAAAGTTAAAATACTTCATTCATCCTTATCACTGTGTATGCAAAAATGTAAGTGTGACAATTGACGAAAACAAATGACACTTTAAAACTGTATAACTGTATGTATTTCGGATACAGGCTACTACAGTAACTGTTTTTTCGGATACAGGCTACTATACAGTAACTGTTCTCAACTGAAGCTGCAAGAAGAAGCAGCAGCAGCAGCTTAATGCTGATGCTCCCTCTGTGCTTGTCCTCCTTGACCTAACAGCTGCTTTTGACACCACAGATCATGGCATTCTTCTTGATCGCCTTCAGAAGTATGCTGGGATCTCTGGAACCTGTCTCTCCTCGATGTCCTCTTACCTGTCCGGACGCATGCAGTCTGTTGTCTATGCTGGATGCAGTGGTGTCCCCTAAGGATCTGTTCTTGCGTCCCTTCTCTTCAATATCTACATGATTCCCTTGGGTCACCTCATCATCCAGGACAGCCTCATGTTTCACTCCTATGCTGACGACACCCAGCTCTACTTAAAACTCTACCCTGAAAGCCCTTCTGCCATGGTCTGGCTCTCAGCTTGCATTCAAGACATTGAGGCCTGGATGTCTGCCAATTTTCTTCAGCTGAACACTAGCAAATCTGAGCTCCTTCTACTTAAGAATCTCAATATAGCTGCCTTGAACCTCGGAAACTGTCTGCTGCTGCTGCCTTCCCCCACAGTACGAAGCCTTGGTGTACTTCTTGACAGAAACCTCTCCTTTGATGCCTACATCTCCTCCGTGGTCAAATCTTCCTTCTACCATCTTCGAAACATCTCCTGGCAGGGAAAGTCTGTCCCTACCTTTCCTTCCCGGATGCGGAGATAATTTGTCATGCACTTGTCTCCTCTTGACTCAACTACTGGAACTCTCTTTATGGTGGTCTCCCGGCACGCACAAACCGACTACAGCTAGTTCAGAATGCTGCTGCCAGGATCCTTACCAGATGTGAAAAACGTGAACACATCACCCCGTCTTGCCCAGCTGCACTAGCTACCTGTAAAATTCAGGACTAGTTTAAAAACTTTCCTGCTCACCTACAATGCCCTTCATCACACAGGTCCCGAGTACCTCCTCAACCTGCTGACCCGCTATGTTCCTGCTCGCAAGCTGAGGTCCTCCGACTCTAGCCTGCTTGTTATCCCCAAGCAAAAGTGTGCCACGCTTGTTTAGCGTCATGGCTCCGACTCTTCTGGGCTTTATGGAAGAGTGGCGAGAAGAAAGCCATTGCTGAAAAAAACCCATATCAAATCCCGTTTGGATTTTGCCAAAAGGCATGTGGGAGACACAGCAAACATGTGGAAAACGGTTCTCTGGTCTGATGAGACCAAAATTGAACTTTTTGGCCTTAGCGCAAAACGCTATGTGTGGCGCAAAGCCAACACCATCCCCACGGTGAAGCATGGTGGTGGCAGCATCATGTTATGGGGATGCTTTTCATCGACAGGGACTGGGAAACTGGTCAGGATTAAGGGCAAGATGGATGGAGCCAAATACAGGGAAATTCTAGAGGAAAACCTGTTTCAGTCTGCAAGAGACCTGGGACTGGGGCGGAGGTTCACCTTCCAGCAGGACAATGACCCTAAACACACAGCCAAAGCTACACTGGAGTGGTTTAAAACAAGAACCTGAATGTCTTAGAATGGCCCAGTCAAAGCCCAGACCTCAATCCGATCCGAGAATCTGTGGCAAGACTTGAAAATTGCTGTTCACCAACGGTCCCCATCGAACTTGACAGAGCTTGAGCAATTTGCCAAGAAGAATGGGCAAAAATTGCAGGATTAATTCCAGGTTGTAACACTACAAAATGTGGAAATGTCCAAGGGGGGTGAATACTTATGTAAGGCACTGCACACACACACAGACACAGACACACAGACACACACACACACACACCTCAAAAGATAGCTGTTTACATTTTCCTACTGGCATTTATGTTACCAATATGGAAAGGAATGATCTTTGTGCATGAAATGACACTCTTAACAGATTTATAAATGCATTTGCTACTGAATTGATGCAATGAGAAAATGACTTGCAATAAATGCTAACATAGAAAAACAGACCTAAATTGGTCTGAGTAGTATTTTATTCTATAAAACATGATATTGTCCATGAATCTAAGATCTGATTAAACATTTTATTGTTTATGAACCGGATGTTCAACGGCTTGGAATGAGAGTGTCTGTTGCGGACTGACTTAATCCATTGCATAGTACGTACAATATAATTATTTTCTATTCTCTTTCTTAAAAAGACACAAAAATGCTGGATTTGGGGAAAAGTCCTCAGGGGTTGGTTATTCAATAGAAGTAAGGGAGACAATGGAAAAGGCTATCTCACCACTTGGGCTGGCACCTGTTCCATTTTTGCCGCAGGGGTGCCTGGTCGTGGGTAAAACTGATTGATGAAAAGGCTGGGAAATTTATATTCCTCAACCAGTTTCATCGTTTCCCAGAAATCCTCATCTGTCTCGCCCGGGAACCCACAGATGATGTCTGTAGCAATAGTAATTCCTGGAACCCTATGACAAAAATAAATAGAAATTTTTATATTATATATTCGTTTTCAAGAAACAAAGAAACAAAGAACAGCCGTATTGGGCAGAACAAATCTGAAATATTTTGGAGTGTATCCAAAATTATAAGAAAAAAGTACTTTAAGCCAGAAGAGCGAATCATGCAAATGTGAAAGTGAGCAATACTGGTTCAGAAACACAAATAGTGTAGCTGTCTGATTGGATTTCGTGACAAATCAATCGTCATATGTTTTTTTTTTTTTCATTTTAATTTGCAGCTTCATAAGTCAGTGTCAGTGTCCACCATCAACCTGACTTTCTCTTGTCATGGAATCTGTATAGGTAAGCACGTGATTTGCTGCTGCTGGTCTAAATGCAGCACTACTAGTGCTCAGAATATGCTCTGTAACCTATCTTTCACTGTACTAGCCACTCAATTTACACTGCAGTTTACTGACATTGTCCACATATCCTAAAATAATAAGTAACCAACAAATCATAGAAAGACAAAGGCAAAACACAGGTTTGAAATGCCTTGGCTTAGGATGAATATCACGGTCATAAACAGGATGCCTTCACTGTCAGGCACCATCCTTAATTAGACTGACTCATAATTGAATTAAGAGGTACGCAGAGAAACATATCAATTGATTTTCAATATACGTTTAAAAAACATTAAAAGCAAAACGATCCACGGCCTGTGTGGGAATTTTATGCTGATGGGTTTGAAGGAAATGTTTTTTTTTTTTCCTCTTTTTTTAAACCCTTGATTATTGCCCCATCAACATCCAACTACTAGTTTTGTTGGCCATCAGTTTTGAATTATTAAAATATGCATCTTACTTTACTTCTTGCCTTAAACAACCTCTTGGTGTGCCAGAATAATAATAATAAAAAAATACAGTTTTTTCAGTTGACAAAGATGACATAGTTCAGAATTGTAAGACCAGAGAGTACAGGAATGAAAATAAGAAGACGGAAAACACCACAGAATCAAGCCAAAGTACTACAAAACCTACAACAGTAACATGCAAATAATAAATATGGAATAGAATGATGTAACATTCGGCCATAACAATTTTATCAAATTCAGGCAAGGACATAGCCTTCAATAGCCAAACCAATCGGGTGACACCATCTACATTCAAATTATGTGGAATAAACTTTTGAAAAATACGTCCATGCTAAATATTACCAAATTCTTGGCATGCAGCTTGCTATAGACAGGGTGAACTGTTCATATTTAATCACTGTTCACACCACATACTATGAATAGACACAGCCATTTTGACAAGAAAAAATAACTTTGTTTAAATTGTGTAAGGTATTTATTTGAAAAGGATCTTTTCAGATGTCCCCCTTTTGCACTTCCACTGCTTTGAGTCTGTTTTGTGTGTGCCAAATACTCTTTTTTTGCAGAAGACTATTCAATTAAACTCACTTTTAAACTAAACCTATGGCTGTTTGCTATCCATTAAGTTTGGTCTCGTATTTATCTCTGTCTATTGACAAACTCTGACACAAATGTGCATTAATAAATCACATTAGTTTTAGGCATATGTTACCACAAGATAACCCCTGACCTACTGATATATTCTCTACATCCCAGATCATTAATATTTAAGAGCAACCAGAGGCGGTTATGAATCCTTGACCTTTATATCTGGGAAATAAAGACAAACAGCAACATAAAAGGATATATATATATATATATATATATATATATATATATATATATATATATATATATATATATATATATATAAAAACTGGTAATGATTTATAGCAAAATCCTAATTGACAATCAGGATTTTTTTTCTTTGGGTTTTGCATCCTACTAGACACAGCAGCCAATTTTTCAAGGTCTTAAATAATTAGCTTCTAATTTTCAGTTTTAACCGATAAAACCCAATAAAACACCCATCGATACAAAAATAATTAAATCGGTGAATAGCCAATAAACACCAGAAAACACCTGAAAAATTGTGGAAATGGTTACCCTTTCCACATTGACGTTACCCTTTTCCCATTAAAAAAAAATAAAAACCTACTACAAAAATAATAATAAATACATTTCCCAGGGCTGCTGGGCAATGTCCCGCCTTCCAGACTTCTATCTATCAATGATTTGTTCTGGATACTTTAAAACCGCCCCAACTACTGAGTGACAGCGCATTCCTACATTTCTATTGGAGACTCTGCTTGCAAGATTTAAAACGATCAGGATGGAAGCTTGTTAGAGGGATTTAAAGCTGTATTACAAATAAGATACAGAGGATTTAAACAGAATTGTGGTGAAATGTACAAAAATGCCTACACACAAAAACCCCAGAAGAATGTGCCAGTGAACATAGGGATTTCATTGTGGAAGACAGAAAAGGAAAAAATGTACAACTTAAGTGTGCAAGTACTGTCCAGTTACTATACATATTTTGACACACACACACAAAAACTGCTCAAGCATTTTGGAAAGTAACCAAAAACAATATTTTCTTAAAATGCAATTTAAATGAACACTCCAACACCATCACACTCCAACCACACAGACAATAGGGCAAGATGGTGATTTGAAAAAAAACCTTAACTTTGTAGTACCGAAGTGGAACTTCCCTGATATTTCCAGCCGACATTTAGTACATTTGAGTTATTCGAGTCAGAAACCAGCCCTATGTCTTGAGGATCTACTGAAATGAAGAAAGCCATATTGGCAGTTTATGAAGGGTCAGTTAAAGTTCTCAAAGCCACTGTCCTCAATAATGCAACCTCTTCAATTACAACTATTTGCATCACAGTTTTATGTCTAGAACCAAGCTACAGTACCAAATGAAGAATATATCATCAATATACAACATTTCTGGTTTCAGTGTTTCTTTAGTTCCAGAGATATGCTCAATTTGCTATACATAATTGCCATTTATGTATACCCTATCAGCCAATCACTGAGCAGGATTTCTCTCCATTGTGATTGAATTAATTAAGAAAGAGTTCCTACACAATCTGTTTAAATGGGGTAACCATCTATTCAATTAAGGGGGCGTGATGGTGAGTGGATGTATTTGTTTAACATACTACAGTGTATGCATACTAAACAATACTTAGGTAGCTTTACTGTGAAATATTCCAAACTAATGTACCTATTTGATTCTTGTCACCACTGCATTATACAACAATCCACATAATGGTATTTTAATAGTGTAGGGCATCTGAAAATACTTTCAGATTAAACAGGTTTCCAGGTTATGGGCACTCCGTAATTATTTACAAAACCCTACGTACTGGTAGTTGGAGCCCTTAAAAATAGTGGATGTCTGCTATCCAGGTCCTGTGCTTATGACCTTTCTGGCTCAGGCAAACTAAACAGACCCCTAATAATGCAAACATCTAGGAGGTGTTTTGTTTGTGCTGTCTCATGAGAACTCATTTTACACTGGGTCTGGGCTATTTTCCACCTATTATCCCTAGCTGGTCATATAATGGGGGTGGCTGTACATATTAGCAACATCTATTGAAACCATCATAATCTGCATGTGTATGGAAGTGTCTTTCTGTCTGCCTGCCTGCCAAATATTTTACACTTTTACATGTAAATATAGCAGAAAAAGAATCTGAGTCTGAAAGAGCCTGAGGCCAGTGGACATCTTAATCTCATCAGGTAATAAATTCCAACTGGGAAAAAAAGCCCCCAGAGGCAAAATTACACCTTATTAGCTATTAGTCCAACTCTTTCTGTTTTGGTTTGACAGGCAAGTTACTCCAAGACGTCAAGAGAAGCCAAGAGCCCTTATATTGAAGAGCTTTATTATGCAACCATGTAAAAACCCATGTTAACCAACAGCATGATCTCCTGCCAGACAAGAGATAACAGTGTGTGGAACAGTGATGGATGTGCAGATCTCAAATAAGTACAGATCTTCAGTTAATTGTACAGGACAGCTGAGATTTTTTTGAAGAAGCAAATTAGGAGCTCTACAATATCTCACCAGTCAGTCAATACTGGCAAAATAGATAAGAAGAATTAAAAGAATTAAATAAATAAATGTTTACAAATCTACTGAAAAGATATATATATATATATATATATATATATATATATATATACACACACACACACACACACACACACACACACACACACAGTACTGTGCAAAAGTTTTAGGCAGGTGTGAAAAAATGCTGTAAAGTAAGAATGCTTTCAAAAATAGACATGTTAATAGATTATATTTATCAATTAACTAAATGCAAAGTGAGTGAACAGAAGAAAAATCTAAATCAAATCCATATTTGGTGTGACCACCCTTTGCCTTCAAAACAGCATCAATTCTTCTAGGTACACCTGCACAAAGTCAGGGATTTTGTAGGCATATAGTCAGGTGTATGATTAAACAATTATACCAAACAGGTGCTAATGATCATCAATTCAATATGTAGGTTGAAACACAATCATTAACTGAAACAAACAGCTATGTAGGAGGAATAAAACTGGGTGAGGAACAGCCAAACTCAGCTAACAAGGTGAGGTTGCTGAAGACAGTTTACTGTCAAAAGTCATACACCATGGCAAGACTGAGCACAGCAACAAGACACAAGGTAGTTATACTGCATCAGCAAGGTCTCTCCCAGGCAGAAATTTCAAGGCAGACAGGGGTTTCCAGATGTGCTGTCCAAGCTCTTTTGAAGAAGCACAAAGAAACGGGCAACGTTGAGGACCGTAGACGCAGTGGTCAGCCAAGGAAACTTACTGCAGCAGATGAAAGACACATCATGCTTACTTCCCTTCGCAATCGGAAGATGTCCAGCAGTGCCATCAGCTCAGAATTGGCAGAAAACAGTGGGACCCTGGTACACCCATCTACTGTCCGGAGAAGTCTGGTCAGAAGTGGCCTTCATGGAAGACTTGCGGCCAAAAAGCCATACCTCCGACGTGGAAACAAGGCCAAGCGACTCAACTATGCACGAAAACACAGGAACTGGGGTGCAGAAAAATGGCAGCAGGTGCTCTGGACTGATGAGTCAAAATTTGAAATATTTGGCTGTAGCAGAAGGCAGTTTGTTTGCCGAAGGGCTGGAGAGCGGTACACAAATGAGTGTCTGCAGGCAACAGTGAAGCATGGTGGAGGTTCCTTGCAAGTTTGGGGCTGCATTTCTGCAAATGGAGTTGGGGATTTGGTCAGAATTAATGGTCTGCTCAATGCTGAGAAGTACAGGCAGATACTTATCCATCATGCAATACCATCAGGGAGGCATCTGATTGGCCCCAAATTTATTCTGCAGCATGACAACGACCCCAAACATACCGGGAAAGTCATTAAGAACTATCTTCAGCGTAAAGAAGAACAAGGAGTCCTGGAAGTGATGGTATGGCCCCCACAGAGCCCTGATCTCAACATCATCGAGTCTGTCTGGGATTACATGAAGAGAGAGAAGCAACTGAGGCTGCCTAAATCCACAGAAGAACTGTGGTTAGTTCTCCAAGATGTTTGGGCCAACCTACCTGCCGAGTTCCTTCAAAAACTGTGTGCAAGTGTACCTAGAAGAATTGATGCTGTTTTGAAGGCAAAGGGTGGTCACATCAAATATTGATTTGATGTAGATTTTTCTTCTGTTCACTCACTTTGCATTTTAATTAATAAATATAATCTATTAACATGTCTATTTTTGAAAGCATTCTTACTTTACAGCATTTTTTCACACCTGCCTAAAACTTTTGCACAGTACTGTATATATATATATCACTGTGACGGGGGACTGCCCCGTCTTTATGATCATGGTTGGGACTGGCAGGGAGGGGGTTAAAATTCCTCCCTGCCAGGAAAACATGTGAGAATGTGGCTGGAGCCCTAATTGACTAATTAGCAATTATTGATTAATTGGGCTCCAGCCACAGGGGATAAAAGCCAGGGGAGAGGCCCTGGCTAGAGAGGAAGGTGAGTGGTAGAGAGAGTTCTGGAAGGAGGTGGTGTGTTTTGTTTGTGCTGTGTTTTTCTGTTCCAGTGAAGGCAACGCCCAGCCTGGAAACCTTTATTTTTGTAAGTTTTGCTTTTTGCTTTGTGTTTATTTTATGTTTAAACCTTTTTGTTTGGCCCTTGTGCTGGTTTATTTTGTATTTTTGTTTATTAAAAACTTTATTTTGAACTTTAAAACTGTCTCTGAGTCTAAAACCTCGGTCAATCCTGTCACAATCACACACAGTGCTGTGAAAAAGTATTTTCCCAGTCTGATTTTCTGCATTTTTGCATATTTTTGACACTGAATGTTATCAGATCTTCAACCAAAACCTAATATTAGATAAAAGGGACCCTGACTGAACAAATAACAAAAAAATGATACATATTTAATTTATTTATTAAAGTTATGCAACACCCAAGGCCCCGTGTGAAAAAGTAATCGCCCCCCTTAGACTCAATAACTGGTTACGCCACCTTTAGCAGCAATAACTGCAACCAAACGCTTCCTGTAGTTATTGATTAGTCTCTCACAGCGCCATGGAGGAATTTTGGCCCACTCCTCCATGCAGAACTGCTTCAACTCAGTGACATTTGTGAGTTTTCGAGCATGAACTGCTCATTTCAGGTCCTGCCACAACATCTCAATGGGGTTTAGGTCTGGACTTTGACTAGGCCATTCCAAAACTTTAAATTTCTTTTTCTTCAACCATTCTGATGTAGACTTGCTTGTGTGTTTCGGATCATTGTCTTGCTGCATGACCCAGCTGTGCTTCAGCTTCAGCTCACGGACGGATGGCCTGACATTCTCCTGTAGAATTCTCTGATACAGAGCAGAATTCATGGTTCCTTCAATGATGGCAAGGCGTCCAGGTCCAGATGCAGCAAAGCATTCCAAACCATGACACTACCACCACCATGCTTGACCATTGGTATGAGGTTCTTGCTGTGGAATGCAGTGTTTGGTTTTCGCCAGACATAACGGGACCCATGTCGGTCAAAAAGTTCCACTTTTGACTCATCTGTCCATAAAACATTGTTCCAGAACTCTTGGCAAACTTGAGACGAGCATTCATGTTCTTCTTAGTGAGCAATGGTTTCCGCCTTGCTTCTCTGCCATGAATCCCATTTTTGCCCAGTGTATTTCTGATGGTGGAGTCATGAACACTGACCTTAGCAGAGGCCAGCAGATCCCTGGATGTTGTTCTAGGGTTCTTTGTGACTTCCTGGACAATTTTACGCCTTGCTATACAATTTTACGCCTTGCTGACTATGCTATACTGTAGATTGCAGTATCCAACTCCCTTGTTATTATTCACTTTGCGAGAACCTGTTGCTATGGTAACTCATACATTTGTGAGAAATGATGTCAGACAATAAGGTGTAAATTATCACTTCAGCTCTCAGACTTGTTACAAAAGCAAAGCTATAAAGACTTTCAAAGCCACAGTGCTGAGAGCAAATTAGGAAAACCATTACATTAAATATTACTAATTACAACTTTTCTACATATTATGTTATATTGAACTCTGCTTTAACTGAAGTGGATTCAAAATTACTTGATTTCAGTTCTGTAACACAAACTCTGGTTTAAAAACACCACTAATGTTGGAAGATTCATAACAGTTTTAAATCTCCTATTTCAATAACTTTGAATTTGGATGAGATTATTAGATTTGCAAAACAATATACACAACAGCAGCATTTGAACTGCAGTCCACCTGCATGAAGGAGTGAAAATAGTCATTTTCCCACTAGTCATGTCTCAGAGGTAATCTACAGTGGTAACAAGGTACTTGTACAGATTTAAAATATATGTATAAATCAAGTTCAGTCTTATTGGCACCTGCACAGTGTATTTAAGGAGGAAGAGATTATACAGCATTGCTTTTGCAAATAAAGTAACTGTACATTTTTTATAGAAAACAGCAAAATACAGGTCGCATAATTGTACCTGATTGGGTGGGTTCTTAGACTGAACTGAATCTAGCAGTATCAGCCCTCTGATTTTCTTTCCCCTCCTCAAGAAAGCTTTATGTCTTCGCTAATTGGCAGTTTTTATCAACACTGGCATCACAGAATTAGACTCAGGCTCAGGGGCAATGATGACAAGCCTGCTAAAATTTTACCCTACCAGCAAAGGATTCTCTACACAGTGTTACCACAGTCACTGAACTTGCAAACAGGCAAGATCGTGGAAAGGCTTGCCATCACAGGCTGACTATTCAAACTAAGTTGTCAAGGTTATGTGGGCTAAGCTATTGTAACAGTTCAGTTCATTATTTATTTTTTTCAGTTCTGTCCAGATCTCTTTAAAAAATGTATGTTAGTTTAATTCCAAATGAAACAGCAGGACGGAAGGGAGACAGTTTGTATACCGAAACCAGCTTGAAGGCATTTAAACAAACTGGACAGCCAACACAGCCGGATGTTCGATTAGGAGTGTACAGAAGTGTATTCAGCAGATAATATAGTAAAAGTTACGAAGGAATCCTATCGCGAGTCCTGAGTATAGGGCTCTGCATCTTCAAGCAGTCTGTTTTAATAATCCTTAAACTACTTCAATCCAAAACAGCAATCTCACTACTCATATAAATGATTACTTTTGCTTTCACAGAACATCAACGTTCTGGTTTTGGAATTAGTCCCTAGATTTGATTTCCTGTAACCCTGCACTCAGCATTCATTAAGAGTGCTGTTCCTGTCATGTTAAGGTCATCTACAGGAAAATAATTTCCTTGTTCAAATTGAATAATTAGCTCTCTAAGGGAAGAGGTGCAGAGAAAGCACATAAAGAAGCTAATGAAGTTTTATTTTATTACTTTTCACTATTTTTTGGTTTAATAAGGAATGTATTGTGCTACATTCGGGCTTTTTAAAACCCCTTTACCTCAATTATGCCTACAAATTGTGTAAAAAAACCTGCAGACTCCATTAAATTACCATCATGCATAACATTAGGTTATTATCATAACCCTGGTTCCCTGAAATAGAAATGTATCCATTTCATAATGGGTTAACTTTGTTTACCTGAAAATTCTGAGACTTACCAAAGCGGTCACGCAGTGACTGGCAACGACATCACAGCAGTCTGCGCCCCTCCTGGCAGAGACTAAGC